>NW_015613462.1:0-800 GCF_001515605.1 Sinocyclocheilus anshuiensis
TGTTTGCTGGTTGTTTTGATTCAATTAGCTTAAACTTGCACTGAATTAGGAAATTCAGAATTAGAAAAAATATATACAAACAAATAACACAGATGGCCATTTATTAGCTATGAAAAACTGGATGCAGAGTGCAACAAAATAGCAGGTTGAAAATTATTCTGACTTAAACAAATCAGTAATTCTGGTTGGTCACAACTTACATGTCTGTTCTGGCCACACCAGGCATAAAAAAAAAAAAGATTTCGATTTTTCATAAATTATAAATGCTATTGGTCACTCTTTAAGTCTTTCTGTTGGTTTTACAAATATTTCACCAGTGAAAAAATTATAAAAAGTGCTTGTGTCTGAACTTCATAACGCCACTGGATTCTCAAACTGTCACCAAAATCTCCACCGATCTTGAACGAAGCACCGCTCACAAAGTTTGGAGATGATCTCTGCTTGTTTGCGATGCAAGGGTAAATAAAGAACTGTTTTTTTGAATAAGCACAGGGTTTACACTCTATAAAGGCTAATGTTTTATGTATTTGAAGAATGGAGAAGAGTATCTTAGTCTAAAATTCGCTGGGTAATGCTAGTGAAAAGCAATACTATCTTAAAGTGATAGTACACCCAAAAATGCTGTTGTAAATAATGTTCAGTTTCTTGCACAGACTGATCGTTCAGGAGCCACGGGTATTAATTTTGTGCTGCCTGTATATGCTTTTTTTTGGCTCTCAAGTGCCATTGACTTGCATTTTATGAATCACCAAGGTCCACAGTTTCAGCTAAAAATCTTCTTTACTGTTCTACTCAAGAAA
>NW_015613463.1:0-800 GCF_001515605.1 Sinocyclocheilus anshuiensis
CTGCAGGACACTGGCCCTCCAGGACCGAGTTTGGACAGCCCTGTGCTAAATGAACAAACAAAAATAATCACGGGCATGATTATAAAAGGCAAAAAGGTCTTCAAAAAGTATCATCACACTTATAATCTTTAGAAATGAGTGAGAAATACAAAAAACAAAACACACATTTTTTTTTATTTCTCCCACCAGATGACGCCAAACTGCTTTCAATACACTGGATTTTAAATACCTTTGCTAGATTTTTGCTTAAAAACTGTATTATTATTATTATTTTTAAATATTTGGATTATTTTATATAGAAATAAATGGTATATAATTTAAAAGTATTGTCTAGGACCATGAAATATTTAATACAAAATATTTAAGAATATATTTTATTGAAAAAAATATATATATAGTATTTTCAATACACTGGATTTTAAATACCTTTGCTAGATTTTTGCTTAAAAACTGTATTATTATTATTTCTAAATATTTTGATTATTTTATATAGAAGTAAATGATGTGTAATTTAAAAGTATTGTCTAGGACCATGAAATATTTAATACAAAATATTTAAGAATATATTTTATTGAAAAAATATATATATAATACGTTAATTTCATTAAAAAAATAGTGTTAAAATAAAGCAAAACATGGATGGATAAAAACAAGCAAATTTACACACAGAAGAGCAAGATTTTACCCGAGTTTGAGCATGTTGATCATGTCGAAGTTGACAACATCAAAAACTTTCATGGCCTGATCATCACCCACAGAGCAGAAAAGCGCTCCCTCCGCACTGACGGAGATACACTCGA
>NW_015613464.1:0-800 GCF_001515605.1 Sinocyclocheilus anshuiensis
CTCCTCCCATAAATTTTGCGTCTGAAAGAGAAACTCCTACAAATGTATATTCAGTAAGGTCAGATACAAAAATAACTGTGTCCACGCCCTTTCTGCGCTAATTCTTCACTGCGCGTCTTTATTAAATCCTGACAGTACTATTTTAACGGCAAAAGATGGTTTGAGCTGGCAAGTGTTTGAAAACATTGCATCCCATTCACACTTTTAAAGTAAACTGTTTTTATAATAAGTACTCTTTTTAAAATTATTCTAAAGTCTACTTCTTTTTCACAAGGGCTGGGGGTCCAAATGAAGAGATAAACAAAGGGAACAATGAGCTGAAATAAGCATCAGCAATAGAACAGAATGCACTTTTGCATTCAGCGTGGATCGTGAGCTGACGATGCTTCCCTTCAAAAATGTTTTCATCACGCTTTCCCAGCACAAGTTCAGCTTGAGTTTCTTCTTTACTGCAGCTGTAATGACTGATGCTACTTATTTCAGTGGAAAATTTGGAGTCAGTAATAATTTATTCTGTTGAGCAGCATTTAAATCTTGCTCATCCAAGCACAGCGATGCAACTTAAACAAGCTCGAGCGCATCCACCTCGGGGAGGGGAGGGTATCGATGGCATTCCGCAGCGGGACGGCCTTTGATATGGCCTTGGTGATGGTTTTGAGGCCTGGTGGAGGGAAGCGCGGACAGCATGCAGTGCTTTCTCACACCCCAGGGCCTCCGGGGGCCTCTCTGGCCCAGAGCTCTTGGCAGGCAGAGCGGCTCCAGCGGTGGTGTCTCCTTGTGGCACTGTCTGTAGTGCATCC
>NW_015613465.1:0-800 GCF_001515605.1 Sinocyclocheilus anshuiensis
ATGTGTTTTAAAACATTTTGGAAAGTAAAGAAAATACATTATTTTACTATTTTACATTATTTTTAACTTGATAGTTACACCATGTGACAATTATCCTTTAATCATTAAATTGTAATTTTTTTGGAAAATGTATCAAAGTTTTTCAAAACCATATGAAACCAGCCCGAATACAAAGAGTTAATTTCAGTAAACTTGACACATGTTTCCTTTCTTCATCTTCTAAGCTGTTATTTGCCATTGGCCCAGATACAATAATTTCAGGTGAAAAAAAGACATAAAATCATTCATGCAAATACTTACAGGAGCTTTTTTGTCAATGGGTTTTATTATGAACTTCTTGTCACTGAATGAGATGTTCCTTATTTCACTCCAAGGGAATCCAATCTTTGGAGTCAACCTAAGTAATGAAGAACAGCCAAAATATATTTCATGCAACTGACACTTTTTTTTACATTTTTATTGTAATGTCTTTTTTGTGTTTGTCAACAAACATTACAAAAATCACAGACTTTGTGGTCCATTAGTGCAATGACCTCTCAATAAAGCACTATGTGTTCGTATTGACTTGTTTGGCTTGTTGTGGGTTAGGACAGTCACTCCGCAGGTCATTAACCCCACAGTCATGACAGCTGCCACACTGACCCCGATATCCCCAACTAGCCTAGCACCGTTTCTAAATAATCAGGCCTCACTCACAAAAAGTGCTTACCTGTCTTCTTTTTCATAGATGTTAAGTCCCAAAGCATCTACGCCTAACCACAGGTCTGTTCCTTTCTTGTTCTTGATGTCGAAATAGTTGA
>NW_015613466.1:0-800 GCF_001515605.1 Sinocyclocheilus anshuiensis
TCGACTTGGCCTCACAGCGTTATTTCTGATATGCTGCAATCAGTGAAGTCCCTATAGAGAACACTGCTGAGTGTATGATAGATAGTCTGTGTGTTTACGCTTCTCGATGAACGACTGCCATGGACAATCTGTGAATGTGAATTATTGCACAACAGTTGTCTAGTAATATTGAATTATTTCAATAAAATGAACTTAACTTAAAGCAGTAAAAAACCCAGTACACATAAAATTAATGCCCTACCTTTTATAAAGCCTGATAAATCTGTTCAGAGGCAAAAAAAGAGACCATAAATTCCTACTGACAACTTGACGATAGTTAACTAGTTCAGTAGAAGTAATGTTAGTCATGGTGCAATAAAACAGTATTGGCCTACACTGGCCTTCCATATATTGTCATGTATCCAAAATCAAAGTCAAACTTTTACAGCTTGTCATGTGAGTGAATTCAGAAGGAAAGAGAAAAAGTGAAAAAAAGGGCTGAGTTTATTTCTTCATGTATCTCCATTTTTCTCCTCCTCCCTTCTCGAAGGGTCAAAGGTTAATCTAAGGCATAAAGCATAAGATGTATGCCTTTTGAGTAATGGTTGTATGATGTGTGTGGAGATGCTGTGACAGTGTGCAGTTGTTAACCTCTGCTGATGGCTGAGAGCTCCACCATACTGAAACTATATAAAGATGCCCAAACCACATGAAGTTAGACTCCAGACATATTTAGCACATACAGGTACAATCACTGTCTTCCCTTAACATTGTTGCTTGTTTAAAGGGGTCATATGATGCGGTTTCAAGTTTTCCTTTCT
>NW_015613467.1:0-800 GCF_001515605.1 Sinocyclocheilus anshuiensis
AGATCCAGTAATATCATAGCCCATAGTTTTATTTTACATAGACTTTACATAGTTATTAGAAAATTTTGCTTAGGCCATAGGTATCATGGTGAAAAGTTTTGTTTTTCATGATGCTACATTCAGACTGCTTGTGTGTCAGTAAGTCTCAAGTCATACTGGCCGGTGCAACAGAAAATATTATGAGTGCATCTTTAAAATGAATAAAAATTAAAATAGGCTATTATTAAAATAGGTTATAAGCAGATATTTTATCTTTGCACCTCTCATCACTGTAATGTTGTCACGGATCTTAGGTCATAGCTTTCTATGCTTATACCACCAGACAGAGAGGGGAAACCTTTCAATTGATCATGCATGTCCACTCTATCCTATTTCAGTCTTCCATTATTCAATTAAGCTTGTGATCTGTGGCCAAACTCTGGACCGGAACAGATGTTAGATGTGGAATGAACTCCTTTATCAAAAGCAGGCCCACTAAGCATTTAGATTTAATGTTGTTAACACTTCACACTGTTTGAGATTTTTGGGGGGATTATAACAGACTGCATGCTCTTCAGAAACAGTTGCTAAATAAAAAAGATGATTGTCAGATGAATATGAATATTAATTAAGCACCCGAAGAACAAAAATAATGAGTGGATGAGTTAAGGCAGATAGAAGAGATGGATTCGGATTGCATTCAAGAGAGGGATGGAGAAAGAAGAGAGTGTAGATTTGTGCGGTAGATGGAGAAATAGAGGGAGGGGGTGAGCGGCGTCTTGGTACTTGGCAGTCTCTGAGTATCTCAGGTTCTCTCCGGC
>NW_015613468.1:0-800 GCF_001515605.1 Sinocyclocheilus anshuiensis
CTCTGGCATTTGCCAGAATTGCCAGATGGCCAATCCGCCCCTGTGACCGACTACAAATAGCATCAATTATAATATCATAATAATATGATTATATGAAGCTGTAGCAATCATGTTTGCAAACTGTTATATGTTTTATGTCTTGTACAGTATATTTGTCACTGCTCTGTATAATTCGCTCTGTCTACAACTTGTTTTATGTACCATTCTGTTTAGTGTTTTGTCTGGCAGAAAGAATCTTAAGACTCAATACAAGACGTTAATAAAGGTGTTAATAAATGTCCTGAATTTTGAAACCCACAATGTAGCACACAATCCGCTCAAGGGACATTATTCAGTATCTAGTCTATGCCTTCGTTTTCACTGATTTCCATGAGCACTGGCCCAAAATGAACGTGAATCCCATTTATCAGGCCTAACAGAAAATACCAATTAAGCACGATTGATGAGGCTCTGTCCTTCTTGCAAACCATTTACAAGAACTGGAGACCAGACACAGATCAAAGTGTCTGCGCCAATGTGGACGTGAGAGATGTGATGCTAATGTGGAAGGCCTGAGTCTGGATCTGCAGTACAAGCCGCCGTTAACCCTGCAGCCTTTTATCAGCACAGGAAAGATAACATACTTTCCATTCTCAAGTGCTTTTCAAGCAGCTTGTTGATTATATAAGGAGTTCTACATGAGAACACACAGGATCAGAGACGAGGGCGGGCAGCATTTGTCAAAGAGATCGCTTTTTAGCAGTCACAAGAACCTGACTACGGAACGCACAGTGTATAATGTTCCTGTGGCTCAGTGGTAG
>NW_015613469.1:0-800 GCF_001515605.1 Sinocyclocheilus anshuiensis
GACACCCTGCTATATATAAATAAATATTATAAAGAAACCACTGGAAGCTGCGAGTTTCACCTCACAAACCCTCAGAGTCCTTCAGTGTCCCCAAGTAGTATGAGATTTAGAGTATAACCTTTCGAACACACTTTGCACACATTAAGCTCATTAATTTGACAAAGTTAAAGGTGATTAACAGCAAAGTAAAGCTGGTTACAGGTTGCACCAGGGCCAGTCGCATAGAACTGCCTTCTAGAACACCCAGACACAAACACAGGTTTGCATCATGGCCTTACAACATACACAGTTGTGGTAAGTACTCAAAAAAAGACGTTTTTGTGGATCACTTGAGCTCATGCGGTGTGCTGAGCTCTTTTGTGTAAGCTGCTCATTACCAGCTTTTAGTAAGTTTATGACTTTGTTGATACTGCAAGTTTCTGAACTCTGAACATGCTTCTGAGAAACATTAAAACGATTAAAAGAAAAAAATTACTACAGTCCTCAAAAGACACTAAATAAAAGCCAAGAAAAAAAACCCATTCATTTTCTTCATAAAGAAATTGAATTGAATTCACAAAACATGTTCTGTTTTGATGGACAGCAGTTTTAGAAATGCTTCTCATTACAAGTGATTACAGCGGAAGATGTTTTGGTATGTGTTGCTTTTTCGAATGCACATTATTAGTGGGGAAGCGTTTCCTCATCTCAGCGCGTGAAAACTCACGCACACACACACAAACAGAGCCAGTTCAGAGAGAAATAAAACATGCTGAAATTATTTAAATGCAAAACCGAAAAAAAAAAAAAAATGAAGTAGT
>NW_015613470.1:0-799 GCF_001515605.1 Sinocyclocheilus anshuiensis
GTGAATATAATAACAATGCTTAGATATAACTATAAATTAACAGAAAGCATGACTCTATGGTACTTAATGTTTAATAACGTCATGTTTCAGCTCCTGATACTGTTTCGAGTGGGCGCTGGAGTGGGCGTGGTCTAACAACTCGCCAAGAAATCCGATTGGGTGACAGTAACGTGGGAGGCTGCGCAGTATTCGTCGATGCTGTCGGAGATTATCTTGTTTTTGTCGCCATATCTGTCAGACTGAAAACGACTCGGTAGAAGATGAGTTCGCCTGTATTGTTCAAAGTGAGACATAATGTAAAAGCTCTTGTCCTGTCCATATTCGAGCGGTTATAACAGTAATGCAGGTTGGTGGTAGTGCTCTGTCCCTCAATGACACTGAAACTACAAGCAACAACATGGATGAACAGTATTTAAGATTCAACTAATATTTCACGCAAACGACAAATGTGATGGGTACCGATGCTAGCAAAAACAGCAAGGTTAGTTCTTTAAATGATTTTCTTGGTAAGAGTGGTGAGAAAAGTTGGAAACATTGTGTGTACAGCCTGTGCTCTGGATGTTTGATCTGTACTTGTTAAGAGTTAACCAATGCATGTTTATTTTTAGAAGCTAAATCTGATTAGGGCATTTAAGTCATATTTATTGGGGAAAAAAACATAGGTTTGTTATATAAAATTGTGTTATGTATTATATTTATTTTCTGTTCAACTAGAGGGAAACTATGAGGCAGTGTTTTTATAAGTAGGTCGTTACATTTAGTTTAAAGGGGTCATATGATGCGATTTCAATTTTTCCTT
>NW_015613471.1:0-800 GCF_001515605.1 Sinocyclocheilus anshuiensis
CTTCCTTCAGACTAGTGGAATGAAAACAGAAATCCAAAATACCCTCTGGAAAAAAAAGTTTAACTTTGATTAAATGTTTGATTAAATTAATTAAATTTGATAACAAAACCAAACAAGAATTTTGAACCTGGCGTTATCCAATGTTCAGATTTATGTTCTGGAAATGTAGGCATTTTAGTGCATATTTGATTAGATAATGTCTCATTTGCATTTTTAAAGATGACATTTAAGAAAGCTTGTAATGCAAACCCGTCGTCTTAATATACTGTGATTATTCACCATGGGAAGTGTGGTGAGATCTACTGATAACATTCATTTTGACCCTATTCACCTGTGATGTCTGATTCACCTGTTCATTGTTTTGCCCGTATTGAAGAGACGAGTGGAACCGGTCAAACATTGATTCTGTAGATCAGGGAGTCAGTAGACGTGAAGTTCCACTTCAGATCAGATGCACACTGGTGAATTACTGAGGGACGAGGTGACTTGACTTTCTGTGCTAATCGACATAATATCACATAAACCATCGCTGAACCCGGAGCGTCTCTATCAGTCACACTGATTCTGCCATGATGATCGTGAGCTTCAGTGATTGCGTTTCCTGAAACTGAAACTCTGTATGGACATGATCGGTCTGTCATCATTAACTCTCATGTCCTTAAAACCTGTGTGACTTTATTTCTTCTGTGGAACATAGAAGATATGTTTAAGGACCAAACCATTTCAAACCCCACTGACAACAAAAAGCACTGAGACATTTCTCAAACCATCTTCTGTGATGTTTCACAGAAGACAGAAAG
>NW_015613472.1:0-800 GCF_001515605.1 Sinocyclocheilus anshuiensis
CTTAGGGATGCCTGCGAGCTGAGACTCCAAGCGTTGCTTTTCCTCCGTCAGTGAGAGCCGCGTGGCCGTATCCAGCTGCTCGAACCGCCAGCCGCCCTCCCCGTCAAACTGCAGCAGGTGTGTGTGGTATTTCCTGTGAACGGGTGAGAAGAGTATGAAGTTACATAATTTGATGAATCCAATATATAGTTTATGTATATGCAATGCTTTCCATGCATTTTTAGTTCATAGTAACTGGTAAAATGTTCCTTTAAGAACACTGATGCAAACACATTCACTACAATTCCCTACTAATTAATATTTATTCAACAAATATTTACATTCATATAAATAAATACTATTGTACTTTCAGAGTACTGTACTTTCATATATATATATATATAAATATATATATTTATATATATATTTGGGGGCTATTTCCTGCAAACACGGTTTAATCAATCAGAATTAATTAGAATATCATGTAATTAATTTGCTTATATTATACAAATGACTGACAGTCCCTTCTTTCAAGATTAATTTCAAGAGATTTAAAGTTTTATGTTTCTCACCATAGAGAGGGTCTATGGGTGATGGACAGCAAGGAGATACCAGCATCTTTTGCAGCCTGAAATATTTTACCCTCTACATCAATGCTGACAGCACTGGTGCACTCATCCAGCAGAGCATACTTAGGCCTTAAAAAGAAATGGATGAATTATTATTATTGAAAATCAACATTAAAATTAAAATACATTACAATAATATGCGCAATTACATCTTACTTGTGGTAAAACATGCGTGCCATGCCCATACGCTGT
>NW_015613473.1:0-800 GCF_001515605.1 Sinocyclocheilus anshuiensis
CGGTTAAATCGAACGATTCGTTCGCGAACCGGACATCACTACAGGTCAGTGACAGTGTTCGTCGAGAGGGTTGAGGGACAGTACGTCCTTAGACGTCATGTTCGTGGGTTTTGTTTGTTTGTTTTGATCTCTAGACACTTTACAAGAGAATACTTATCCTTCCAAAGCTTCAGACTTTAGAGATGTGATAACTTAAAAGTGAAAGTTGCAGTGAGTGAAGTTCAGAATGAGCATCTCCAACAAGTTTGAAACAGCAAAGCTGACGATTCTCCCTTTTAAAATCTAAAATTAATCAACCACATTTATCTCTCTGGGAAAAAATGCATAAAAATTAGGGCAATACCTTTAAAAGGACCTTTTTGTCCCCAAAAGGTTTATAGTAGTACCTTAAAGTCGGCATGAAATTAAAAATGCATTTATTTTCTAATTGCATGTTTTAGATCTTTGCATGTGATGCATGTCTTTGGATTGTGAAGGAAACCCACACTGACACAGACAGAACATGCAAACTCAAAACTGAAAGGCCTCTGGCTCGATATTGAGAGCTTCTGCTGTGAGGCAACAATACTTCCAGTGAAAATGACAGACTTCTCTCAGGTGACATATGCAGGAATTTATTTATTTAGTCCATTTAAACCCACCCCTGTAAGCTCACATTCATCTGCCTCTACTTTTGCAACACCCACATCTCAAAATCCAATCAACAACCGATGCATAGAAGTTTTCCTACATTTTTTCAATAATCTGTTACTCTCAGAGGAAAATATATTTTTCTGTTTGTTTTATCATGACTTTAAATG
>NW_015613474.1:0-789 GCF_001515605.1 Sinocyclocheilus anshuiensis
AGAGAGAGAGAGAGAGAGAGAGAGAGAGAGAGAGAGAGAGAATTCAGTTAAGTGAGCAGTAAAGCGGGCAGAACAGAATGTTATTCCCAAACTACTCATTTTTCCTAATGGGCAAAATCTGATCTAATGTAATTTTAGCAGCCCTTCAGATGGGGCACTACAATAATGTCTGAGCAGTTAGCTGGACCTTTCAAACCCATTGTCAATTGTCTTGGTCAATTACCCTTGCGCCCCATCAGAATGTTATTTACAAGACTGATCTTAAATAAAAAATATATCCATTAATAAACTGTCAATGTAAGAAGACAACTAAAAAAAATACTGGACAGGGGTGCAAATGACTAGTGAATAGTGAATTGAGAAAATTTATTCACAAGTCAAATCATCATTAACATGAAATAAATTAAATCAATCAATCAGTCAGTCAGTCAGTCAATCAGTCAGTCAGTCTGTCTGTCTGTCTGTCTGTCTGTGTTGTTGTGTGGGCATCAGCTGTAAGAGATAAACTGGCTATTCTTCACTTGCATTTAATGCAATATCTTTTATATCGCCAACTAAAGGTCAAATGAAGCTTCCAAGTCCCATTTAGACCTATTGAAACTAGCTAGGCTTTAAAAAAATAGCTCATATCATCCGATTTCATTTCATTCTGCTGCCATTCTATAGCAGGCAGGTGCTAGGGCTGCGACAATAAATCGGTTCATCACGATTCGTGGATCGAGTCTGAGATTTTCCGAATGCATGGCGATTCTCTCTGGAATCGATTCTGAGCTTAGTTTTTAACAGCAG
>NW_015613475.1:0-800 GCF_001515605.1 Sinocyclocheilus anshuiensis
ACTCAGTTTTTAAAAATACCCGTGTACGTGTGGACATGGCCTGAGTTACTCCTTTTTAAACTCAACATAACTACGCAGTGAAGTTCACCCTAGAATATAGGCTACTGTAGATTCGCAACCTGATTTCAAAGATGAATACAATGCAATACGTGTATCATTTGGTTTAACAAATTTAAACAAGTCTTTATAAGTGGCAGAGATATGTGTGTATATGTCTTTCAACAGTGTAACCGAAAAGTTTATGATGGAGAATGATGTAAATGTCACCACATGCTCATATACCAAATCAGCAGGTACAAAAATGTGATTCAAGAATCAAGAATCCAGTGTGAAATAGCTTATTTTGCCATTAAACGCACATAAAATGTGTCTGTTGATTATAATGAAGTCCTAAGTGAGACGTGGAGAGCCACTGAAGACTGCTAGGGCTTTAACAAACGTCACTCCTCACACATACAGCAGATCCGTCTCCCTCAACATAAACATGAACAAATATGGGATTTCAGTCACAGTGCCTTTCGATTCAGTCAGCGTTTCGGCGCGTGTCAGCGTGTGGAAAGCTCTGGGCCTGGCAGAGACGGATCCAAACACACCCTCTGATGCTCGCTGGCCTGAGATGGAGGTCTGAGTCAGTGAACCAGGCTTAAAAACTCCCAGATCCACAAATGTTGTCTGTTTAACTGAGAAACTTTTAAAACCACCAGGCACCAAGTGTGTCTGATTGTCATTAGCAGATGGTTTCAACCCCATTGGAAAGAAAAATCAGTCATAGATTTCCATAACATATTGATTTTTTTTCT
>NW_015613476.1:0-801 GCF_001515605.1 Sinocyclocheilus anshuiensis
AATATGGCAGGTGCGTTAACTCCCACCACTCCAAATTAGGACCTGCAAGATTTGCAGAAAGTGTTTTTTTCCCCATCGCAACTCAGGATAATTAGAAATGATACCAGAGGTGATGGAGATCTTAATAGCTAGGGAGGGCAGAGCGGTTTTGTTCAGAAAAACCCTTGGTAATGTATCAGCTGGCTGTGAGACCCTACACCCGAAGAAGAGCATGACCCGTCAGTCTCTGTTTGAACGACTTACTTACGACATCAAAGACTAAACCCACACTTCTGCCCTTCTTTGATGAGATGCATCTGCATTTGATGACTGGCTTACAATTGAACAGCTTTGTCAAGTTCCTGGTTTTCAGGCGAGCTTCGTTTCGTGGGAGTTCTTAAAAGTGCTCATTTGATTCGGAAGCGGCTTCCATCATGTCCCAAATGTTTCGAGGGCATGAAAACCACTGAAACCTCAAGAACTGGGCCGAGTTTAAAGGAGAGTTTGATTTTAATTTGAGAATTCATAGCAGTTCCTCAACTAAAAGAACAAAATGAAAGTTGTTCTTGTTATTCAAAGCCATCGCTCATTGAAAACGTTCTCCTCCACCATGGCTTTCATGATGATGGAGCCCTTAAAGGGACATGGTAATGATAAAAAGAAATGAGGTTCGAGGAAATGTTACATTTGAATGCTTTTGCGTTCTCCTGCAAAACCTTTGGGTTCCCCTGGGAAAATTTGACTTTTGTGTTCACGCTAAACACTTCTGTGTTCGCTTGCAAGTCTTTTGTTTCAGTCATCTGCTCACACTTCTCTTGCATT
>NW_015613477.1:0-800 GCF_001515605.1 Sinocyclocheilus anshuiensis
GGAAACCCTCTGTGTTACCATCTGCCAACATCAGGACCTGAAAAAAAGACAGAGGAAAAAAGGGGGAAGGGAAGAAAAACAGAGTCATAACTGCCATCATGACGACAATTAGGTGAGATGGTGGGAGCAGGAGAGCACAATTCATATACCTTTAATGCAAAATTTATGACCCAAAGGGCTCCATTTGCTTTCTTGGCAAGTAATAACCCACAATAAAGTACAGGGCAAGGCGATTATAGTGACAGTCCCATCAATGATCCATTTCTACAGTTTTGTTTATATCTGGGACCTCTATTCCCTTGGGGGTTTACAGCAAGCCATAGGCAAAGCAGCTCTTATGGGATGAGATGACACTGACCTGTCCTTGTTCACATTTACACCTTTAACTCATCAGCATAAAAAACACAATATTAATAAAACACTACTAACACAATATTACACCCCTGTGTGGCACAGTCGCTGACCAGGTAATAATCTCAGAAACATCAGCCACCTGAGCTCTGTGTGATGGAATTTTAGTGGCATGTTCAAATAAAAATACAATCTAAGTTTGAGAATGAAACCATAATGTTTTACAAATAAATTTGTTGTGATTTGAAAATTCTGCCAAAATGCTTTGAGAATAAAGTTGTAATGTTACAACAGTAAAGTTTTGAGAATATAGTCAGAATGTTGCACAAATTAAGTTGAAATGTTACACAAAGCTGCAATGTTTTGAGTATAAAGTTGTTACAAGAATAAAGTAATGCTTTGAAAGTCATGATGTTCAGAGAATTAAGTCATAAATTATGTGAAAAAAA
>NW_015613478.1:0-801 GCF_001515605.1 Sinocyclocheilus anshuiensis
AAATCGCAATTTGATATTTTCCCCCAAATCGCACAGCCCTAGCGCCAACACAGGCGTCAGCCAATCAGATCGCGTTATGCAAATACCATAGCGCAGACGCTAGCCAATCACTTTAATTTATTCCGTGTACATAAATTATTTTAACAATAATATTAATGATCTAAATGTTATCTAATTTACACAGATAACCAATTAAACCAATTGAATTTGATATTAGTAAATGGTGCATTAAAACCAACTTTATTATAAATTATTATATAATTATTTTTTTTTTATCAAATTAAATTTTTCTACATTTCAGTGCAGAAATATTAAAAATGTTAAAACAAAAAATTAGAAATGAAGATACACTTCAGTGGCATGTTTTCCCTCTTTTTTTTTTAAACGTTGTGATATGACATGCGGGCAAAATTAAAGGTCATCATAGGCCAACTTTTGGACACCTCTGTGTTTAAGCATCTGCTAAAATGTGGGGGAGCCACTTAAGAACTTCAAAGAGACCTAATCCTTCAGGTTCGTAGGCACAGTATCACACGTTTCTCAGACTGGTTCTCAAGCACTTCTAATAATTAGACCTTTGCTCTCAGTATAATGCCCCAAAACCTTGGCCCTTGACCCCAAGTAATGTGTGAGTAATTTCTCATGATTTGTATACTGGAATAGAATAGACTGACGTTGAGATGCACTTAAAGAGTTTTTTACCCTGATTTTGCTTTTTAATTAGATTTTTCATATATTTTTTAAGTTCTTTCTCTTTTGCAAATGTTTCATTATCAGTAGAATCCAGCAAACATTTGCCTT
>NW_015613479.1:0-800 GCF_001515605.1 Sinocyclocheilus anshuiensis
CTGGTGAAAAACTACATTACCCATGATTCTGCAGAGAAATCTCCATCGAAACAAGCAAATCGCACCAAAAGAACTCTTTAGCTCACACTAAACTCAAACTTCTGTGTGTCTGTATTTTTTTTTAATATATAGAATATTTGTGGATTCTAAATGCATAATCCTTACATCAGTAATTTGATATTTATCCGTTTTTATTTCAATTATGTCATTCACAGTGCTTCATGGGATTGTAGTTCTTTCCCACACTAAAACTATTACGTATAGTCTTGTACCTTTGTCTCTCTGTCCAATTTTCAAACACTTGAAACCAAAACCAAAGTTTGTAATATGTTATGATTCTCCTTATAGCTGGTTGATTTGGTTCATGGCTTTTACTGCTTTAACGAAGACTTAAAAAAAAAAAAAACCCAATGGGCAAAATAAATGTGAAAAATACTTAAACTGTTGTTTCTAACTCATAACAATGTGTAGGCAAAGATAAACATTTGCAAAACCATGTGTATACTATATTATTTATTTAGTTAGTTATTTAACTTTTTATTTATTTGTCAAATGAAAATAACTGTGCAGTTAAAGATAAACATTTGCAAAACATATATGGTATATTTATTTATTTCATGTTTTGTAAATTTGTATATCATTTTAAAAATTAAAATGCGCAGTTAAAGAGAAACATTTGTAAAATATTATATTTTATAAATTTATAAAATAATTTATTTATATAATAATATAACTTATATATCATTTTTAATTTGTTAAATTCAAGTTCAATTCAAGTTTATTTGTATAGCGCTTTTCAC
>NW_015613480.1:0-801 GCF_001515605.1 Sinocyclocheilus anshuiensis
CACGCTCGGGCCATGAAACTCCGGGGTCTGGCCAGTGACTGCAGACGCTTCAGTGTCTTCAGGTCATCTGAAGATAGAGCTATTCCGCTGTCTGACTGCCCTCCCTGTGAACAACCAAACTTGACTTAACCATAGACACAATTTATTTGCATTATTTTGTAATGTGCCTTTTCTTATGAGGGGGAGAGTGAGAAAAACAGGCTCTTCACCTCATCGATCTTGTTGGTTCCATTCTCCACGATTACTTCATCGAAGGTCTTCACACTCACTGGGCGGATCTTGATGTTCCTGAAAGCATCAAATACTCCATATCAGATCAGTGTGGAAGGTTTCTCATGACATCATGTCTGGCAGATTCAAACAAATACATGAAACACATTATGGTATCACAGTTTCCAAGTAAACGTTCAATACTATGTTGGATAAAATATTTTTTTATTTAATTTTGCGCAGCAGGGTAAAGCAATAGCTCTTAAATTCAGCTTAAGGGATAACAGGGATTGCAGCATTTCGATACTATTCTCTACAAATATACTAGAAGGACCTGTGGAAACGCAAGAGTTGGATAAATATTATCTTAAGTAGGCATAAATCCTGAAACTGCATTTGTGGCAAAAGAGGAAATTCCTTGAGGGGCCCTTAATGCTACGAGGACCGTTTCTTATCAAGAACCAATTAGTGCTTTCCTTCACTTTTAGAGCATTCAACTCAAGGCCGTTGGGATGAAGTGTAGTGCATGTTTGAAACAGGAAAATATATGGAAACCAGAAAATAGGTGGTACAACTTTATCTACAAAAAAA
>NW_015613481.1:0-801 GCF_001515605.1 Sinocyclocheilus anshuiensis
AACATAAGCTGTCATGGCTTTTTCATCATATAATTTTGTACAGTGTAGGACTGCTGTTGTACAGTTTGTAAAAACTGCCATCAAAACTGATTTACAGATAGGCAGATTGTTTTTGGTTTAGATTTGGTACCAGACTAGCT
Organism: Sinocyclocheilus anshuiensis; assembly: GCF_001515605.1. NCBI lineage: Eukaryota > Metazoa > Chordata > Actinopteri > Cypriniformes > Cyprinidae > Sinocyclocheilus > Sinocyclocheilus anshuiensis. The sequence goes on from NW_015613481.1 coordinate 141, forward strand.
ACGCAGAAAAACAATGTAGAAAATCAGAGTCGCTAAAGCCTGATCAAATTAAATTTTGTTCACGTTTCCACAAGCAAAAATTAGACAGTTTTGAAACAAGTGATCAAAATCTCCTTTAATTAATATTTATTCCATAAACATGATTACAAAACTCAGCAAGTTACCAATATTACATTTGTCACCATACAGGCTTGATCACAAATATTTCAACTTTTGTGACAGATACAACAAAAACAAAATACTAGAATAATTTACATGAAAATCTATAAAACAGCAATGAGATCACAAATTAGTGTTATTGTTCCACTGTCTGTTTTCATGGTTTCTTTTTCATCTTTAAATTAATATATATATTTTACTAGAGCACAACACTCTTACAACAAGATTGGTCCAATTACAAAAACTCAACAAAGAGTCACAGCTTGCTCTTCTCCTCTCTCCTTTACAATAGTTTTTTATTTATTTTTTAATAGTATTTTCAATTTTTGGTTTTAAAACAAACAAACAAAAAACAAATAAGAGAGAGAGAAAGAAAAAGAAAGAAAGAAAGAAAACATCATGGCAATTAGCAACCTTTTCACTTGCTGAAAAGGGAAAAGAACAAAGCCACAGTAAAAACGACCTCACATCACTTTCTAAGAAAAATATACACTTAGAAAAT
>NW_015613482.1:0-801 GCF_001515605.1 Sinocyclocheilus anshuiensis
TTTTATTCAAAGGCCCAAACTGTAATTTGTATATGGCCATTTTTTTTATTATCTTTTATTTACATGATTATATAGCTTAAAATGTAAAATCAGACATGAGCAGGCATAGTGTATGTTTGCAGAGTTATGATCATGTTGATCATTTAGAGGTTTTAGGAATTTGTATCTCAAATATGATACAGTAGACTTTATAGGGTTAAGATGCTTAAGTCACAATAAACAAGAAGACCAAGGACTACAAAACAAGCAGAGGAAACAGGAAAATAACAAACATAAATATCTGAACATAAAACAAAGGCACAGGGATAGGCACTATGCAAAATCTTTGCATCAAAGTTTGATTGGCTTTGCCTGCTGAAATAATTTAAGAATATATGGGAATACAGATGACTGACCTTCAGCATGGTTTGTACTGACCAATGAGCCACCAGTGATGACAGGTACAGAAACTGGTGCTTTAGGGCAACAGAACACATAAATAGCATCAGAGATGGCAATTTCAACTCATATTGGGATCTGGACTCATATCTATAAAATTTTGGCAAGATTTACATAAATCTTCTTAAGAAAGAAGTTAAGACATTTTGTCAGATACATTTTCTTAATATTTTTTCTTTAATAAGAAAATGAGATCTGTTTATACGCTGGTTGTTTCTGAAGACTCGCTGATCAGTTTTTAAAAAACCTTGGCCAGCAGATTACCGCAACAATCACAATTAACTTTGGTTTTACTGTAATAAAAGTATAGTAACCATGTTTTTTGGCGTATAGACTACCATTTGTATAACCACAGTTTTACTA
>NW_015613483.1:0-801 GCF_001515605.1 Sinocyclocheilus anshuiensis
ATTTATTAATAGAAGTTTGTTAGACCATTCTCAAGGTCTAACAAACTTGTGGAACGTACTTCCTTCCCTATTAACAGTAGATGAATATTGTGATAAATATCGATATCATATGATATGGAAAAAAGGATTGTGACAATATTTTTGGCCATATCGCCCAGCACTACACATCAGGGGTTTTCCCTTAAACAAAAAATGGTTTAAAGGGATCATGGATTTAAAAAAAATAAATAAAATTATCATTTTAATATGTTCCTTGTGGTTCCCTTATTAATTGTATAAAAGTTTTATTAAAGTCCCCACACACACAGACACACAGAAAAATGTCCGTCAGAAAGGGCACAATTGCATTGAGTTCTTTTGTGTTGTCCTGTGCTTAAGTGGTTTAAAAGTGCTTGAATGTTTAAATTAGCAAGACTTAAAAAGAAATGATAACTGTTCGGAGCATCTTTCATGCTAAAATGTTTGCATGACCTATGGGAATGAGTGAAATTTTGCACAATACCTGCAGTCCCATGCCGAAATTCAAGCCCTGCCATTATTTTTGGCAAGCCCTTTTTTTTTTTCGTATCGACTTGTACCTTGTACCAAAGTATACTTACTTTTGAACAATACTTTTAAAATCACTGGTCAAATGTATGTTAGTAAAACAAACACACATGTGGGTTAAGGACCCTTTTTGGTCTAAACTTTTGACTGGCAGTGTATGTTGTAATTATATTGTATTATATTATTATAAGTATTTCTAAGGGTGACAACCTCTTTTCTTTGATATTTTGCATGTCTGTGGTTCATCATCTGACA
>NW_015613484.1:0-801 GCF_001515605.1 Sinocyclocheilus anshuiensis
AACAGGTTGAAAGTTACAGGTACACTGTACAATGGCCACTGACTTACATCAATTTCATCACAAAACACTAAAACATTCACATTAAAATACATTTTAATATTGTAATATTTTAAAGCGGCAGTTTGTGTATTGTCTTGTTATATCAAATAATAATTTTCACTGCAAATTCTAAAAAACTTCATATTTTCCATATGTTTACTCTTCTTTTTTTTTACTGAACAATGTTTTACTTTAAATTGACATGCTTCTTTTTACTGTATGGTCAGGTAACATACACTTAAATTATCAGGTTTTTACTGTAGCATTTTTAAAAAATCAAAATCACAAGCATTTTGTACAGTGTACATAAGAAAGAAATTCAATTTGAAACCACAACATTGATCCTGGGTTCACCTGTCGAACGAGAGTCACATCTCAGAATGGAGCACATAAAAAGATATGCCATGTCTGACCTGAAGCAGAAGACTGAAAAACAAGAAGCCAAACAAAAGCAATCATCTTTTGATTAAAGCTAAGCATCCCCACCTGCCGCGGCAGACCACATCTTTCATCTAAATTCCAGAGCTCAGCGTCTGACCCCCGGTTTGTGTCTGTTATTTCCGGACAAAAGCACACAGAATCCTGGGATTGTTGTCTGTGCCCCCAGCGCAGCGGCGGGTGGAGGCAAACGAGGCCTGAAGAACTCACCTTTCATTAAACCAGCAGAGCAACAGGAAATACATCACAGGCCAAAAACACAGCCCAAATCAAACATATTGCTAATTCCTGAGAACAAAAGAATTGTTAAGGGGAGCAAACACA
>NW_015613485.1:0-801 GCF_001515605.1 Sinocyclocheilus anshuiensis
ATTGTATTTTTAGTCCATGCAATGGAAGTCAATGGAAACCGAAACGGTTTGGTTACCAACATTTTTCAAAATATCTCATTTTGTGTTCTGCAGAATAAAAAAGTCATACAAGTTTAGAACGACACGAGGATGAATAAATGATGACAGACTTTCTTCTGTGGAACACAAAAGATGATATTTAGAATGTTTTAGCAGTTTCTGTGTGTACAATTAAAGTCAATGGGTTCCAAAACTTTCAAACTCCAAAAAGGACCTAAAGGAGGTGTGAAATTATTCCATACAACTTTCCTGACTTTCCTAATGTACACAAAAACAGCTGAAGAGTTTTACAAAATATATTTTTTTGTCTTCCACAGATGAAAGAAAGCCATACAAGTTCGGAACGACATGAGCGTAAAATCACAGAATTTTCATTTTTTGGTGAACTAACCCACTAGTTTGGGTGAACTTAAGTATGGCACTACAGACAATTTGCAATGTTAGTCTTGCCAACAAAGCCTGATGGGAGTTTTGGCAATTGTGCCTTGTGTTCTCTGAGTACAGTTACAGTTGTATACTGTAAGCACCAATCATGTCTTGATAGATCATAGTAGATTCCCTCTCAGGAAATAAACCATTGGGTTTATACACAAAACAATATAATTATCAACACATGGTATAAACATTGAAAAATAAGTTATGTACATGTCTTTAAAAAAATTGCTGCCTTGCAACCCATGGTCCTATATGACCCATATATATAAAAAAAAACAAAAAAAAAAAAACAGGGTGATGCAGGAATGTTGTGCAAATTCCCATGAG
>NW_015613486.1:0-799 GCF_001515605.1 Sinocyclocheilus anshuiensis
CTATTTTCCTGTTCGACACTGTAAAGCTGCTTTGACACAATCAGTATTTATAAAGCGCTATATAAATAAAGGTGACTTGACTTGACTTTGTTTTGAAAATTTTAAATGGTTTCCTGTAGGAAATAATCATTAACATTTGAATTAAACACTTAAAAAAATTTAAAATGAAACTAAATTCACAAACAATATATTGATGTACAAAATAGCCCAGTTGTGAGATAGTACATGACACTAATTTAAACAATTCAGAACATACGTATACGTCCAATTTACATTTCATACATTTGGCAGGCGCTTTCAACCTATGTGACTTACATTGCATTCAAGTTAGGAATTGTATTAGTTCTTGCAGTTCCTGGGAATCAAACCCATAACCTTGTCACTGCTAGTGCCAAGCTGTACGGTTTCAACACTTGTAACACTATTGAACACTATTTATCATTCAATCAAAAAGACAGTCAATAATGTGTGTCTTGATGGTATTGACCACAGTATTAGGGACAATGATTCTTTGTTGCAAAAAACTGTACACATACCAAATGAACTGAAAATACAATATGAATTAAAATAGAAAGTTACAAAAAAGTGCAAAACTGAATTTCCCTGATTTTAACACTTTTTATAGATGTATTATAGAGAAGTTAAAGAGTCTAGTTTGGCATTTTTAAAAATAAGAATTTTAAAAAGTATGAAGCTTTTGTAATCTATCCTTTAAAAAAGGCGTCTTTAAAAATCACATTAACTTATGTCAGTGCGATCTAATAAATGTCAGCTAGTCTATTAAAATACGATATTTGTA
>NW_015613487.1:0-801 GCF_001515605.1 Sinocyclocheilus anshuiensis
CCAAAAGAGGGTTTGCGCTGGTGCAAGCTGTTAGTAAATCTGGCCATTTGATCAACCAGTACTCAGTTCACTAGTCTGTCAAACTGACAGTGTCAATCAATCAATGTGTGTATGAACAGGTGAGGACACCATGACAGGTGATGGAGGAGAGTACCTGAGAGCAGAGGACCTGAGAGAGCTTGGTGATGACTCTTTACCTGGACACTACCTGGATGGCATGAGCTACATCCACAACCTAGACCGGTAAAAAAGAAAAAAGAAAAATCCAAAGGCACATTTACCCACAGATAAACAAATATTTTAGTATTCAACAGGTATGTTAATTCCTGCTAAACAGCTCATTACTGTTAGCCCCGCCCTCCAGCTCACAATGTTGGTTGTAGTTTAGCTTTAAACATTTGTTGCCATTTTTAGGGGAATTTGGCTTTTACGAGTATAACAAGTACACACACATAATGCTGTCTTGTTCACCTGTTTGCACTGTTCTACTTCAGGTCCCATGAGACCCCCAGTCACCTTGCTTACAGGGGTGAAGGAATGCTGATTGAGGATATGATCACCAGCCACCAGATTAATAAGGTGAACTATGAACTATTTCACCTCATATGTACATCTAACATTTGGGTCAGTGTTGTTATCCGTGGTTTTCAGATCTTGATGGGTTCAACATGGGTTTTTATCTCATGATATATTGTAGTCTGATTATGTTGTTTGTTAGGTATCTGCATTCTCTCGAGAGCATGAGAAGGACTCATTTCGACTGAGCTGGGGTGCTGAACATCTGGATAATGTGGTGCTAAC
>NW_015613488.1:0-801 GCF_001515605.1 Sinocyclocheilus anshuiensis
CACGAGCGCCGGGGAGAACGCGAACTCTTCGGGAATGATGCTTTTACGCGGCAGCATTATTTGAGCACGTCTACTGCGAACGGTCAGGGAAAAAAAAGGCTCTCCATTCAACTACTGTCAAAAGCGCGGCTCCAGTTCAATAACCATCCTACATCTGCCCTCTAACACTGTTCAGCTAGCATAAACCAAAGTTAAGAAAATTAGTTTCCATCTATCAGACCTTAATCCGGGTTCTTGTGTCAGTTTATACAGAACACACTCACCGCGTAAAGGCTTCAAAAAGTATCTTTATGATGATTGTGCTGCGCTCTTACAGGACTTTACACACATGGGCGGTACATCGCTGTCCTGCTGCCTCCGAGAAACATTCACCCTGGAGAGAAGAGTCTAAAACTACTTCAAAATATTACATTAACTAAATCTGCCCTTATTTTACGGCTTAAAAATTGTGAAAATACGATATCTTATAAACTGAAGTAAAATAGAGTTAGTCATAGTCTCTATAACCTATATAAAATAAACCATATAATAGGAACAGATAAGCTGCCAGTCGCAAAATAATTGCAGGTCAGGACAAGTTTGAACATTTCAAGTGGAGAAAAAAACAATGTGTGTATCTGTGTCAGTGCAATGTAATGAGTTATTGTAATAGTGCAAGGGTTTTCAAACTGGGGTCCGGAGACACCCGAGGGCCACAAGAGGACGCTAAGACTACAAAATGGATTTTAGTTTAGTTTAGTTTTTAATTGTAAAACATAGGCTATATTTTATGTAACGGGTAACTTTATATACTTTTATGTT
>NW_015613489.1:0-801 GCF_001515605.1 Sinocyclocheilus anshuiensis
AACAGGGATATTTTTTTTTACAGTACTGTTTTATTGAAATTTCATCCAGGAACACTGGGCAATAATAAATATCTCATTTGTCAACAAGAATGTACAAAAATAAAGACCACGGCAATTTCTCTGGAATAACAACATTTCTCAGGAAAAATGATCATGCTTATAGGTTGTCTGAACAAGATGCCATGCCGAAGAATTTCAAATAAAGACACGACACAGAAATAACACGACTGAAGGTTCAGCTATTACTTAGGCTGACAATGGATGAATAAAATAATCGAAAGAGATATAATAATACCACTCTAGTGCGAACTAAATCGTACAGTTTTCATCCGAAATGCCATGTCACAATCCTTGTTACAAGGAACATGTGGGATTCGTCTTTTCATACTCTTTGCAAAAAGATACCTGCACGCAACTCCCCCACATCACATGATCAACAAGTAGCCTTGGAGGCCCTTACGCATGTTTCCAGGATAGCCACAGTTTGCGCCATAGTAATGGTGCAAATATGTAACAGCGTTTTTAGGAGATCCCACATTAATGTAGGCTCTTATTGTCTTACAGTAGAAACTCTGATCGTTGTATCTGCGTTTTTTGGCGGACAATATGGTTACCACGACCATTTTGTTGTAAGGGGAGTGCTCGCGTTTCCAGGGCAACTTCAAACACATAGATTTCACCTCAAATAGAACAATTTACTCTCATTTACAGTGAATGTGCGCGGAGCCTCGCGCGGCCCCTGACATTATTTACAGTGCGTTATGCAGCACGTACTCCATAACGGTAAAGTAGTTACCTTAC
>NW_015613490.1:0-801 GCF_001515605.1 Sinocyclocheilus anshuiensis
TAGCGGATCCTCTTGTTGCCGAACCAGTTGGATACCTGAGGGAGAGATGGAAAGAAAAGGAAAGAGGGGGAAAAAAAGAGGAGGGGGTGTCAGACGTCAATGCAGACAAGGCACTGTGCACTGAGCAGAGTGATTGTTTCAAGATGTCATGTTTGGGTCCATCAAGTCCACAGTCCCCAGCCTCCCACAGTAATATCCGCTGGGCATGCAGACTAATTAAGCGATTATCAGACAGAGCTTGTGCGTTATTGCGGATGGAGGCGTGACATGCTCTCTGTTTGTCTCTAGACAAAACCAACACACAAGGGGCTGCTCGTCTTGTGGCAAAATTTGGATCAGTGTTGTGCTTATGGGATCAGGTAGCTAGTGCCAAATGTGAAGGTTGTATATTTCCTTGTAAAGCTAACAGAGATCTTGCTAAAAAAAGTGTTTGTTCTGGTCCCTGGCCCCATTTAATAAATGGACACATTCTAAATAAGAGTTTTAACATAACACTATCTTTAGATTTTACTTTCACTACCTTTCTTTAAAGGTAACTTGGATGTTTTATGTATCTTAATAACACTAATGTTATTTTCTTTTGCATAAAACCACTTTTGTGCTCCTGCCTTAAGACAAATAATAAACATAATAATAACCACAACTCAGATAGTACACCTAAAAGCAGCCCTTAACGCAATACATTAATAATTACAATAATGCAAATTTTACTAAAAACAGCAGCCAGGAAACAATAAGATCTGGGTCACATGGGGGGTGGTAGATGTGCAAATGCTAGCACTGCATAATTGTGGAATAATA
>NW_015613491.1:0-801 GCF_001515605.1 Sinocyclocheilus anshuiensis
TCCTATTCTTCATGCAACTCAGAATGGCAGCACAATCGAAAGGTTTGTTTGAGCTGCGCCCTCTACTGGACAGACATGAGTAAGCCCAGCTCAGATGAGAAAAAAAGTAACGTAACACATTACTTTCCATAATATGTAATGCAATATTAATAATTTTTACTTGATGGATACACCACGACGTTTTTAAGTTTAGATATTACATTTAAAATGAAATTTCTAAACCATATACCATAAGAATACATTTCTAAGAACCTGGCACATGTCTTAAACGAGCTTTTATAAAGATTTGTCCTTTTCTTTTACCGTGAAACCTCTTTCTGCACTGTATGACCCAGCCCTTACTAATTGTAGTGATGGACTGTTGCTGTCATTAGATGAGATTGCTGTCAGATGTGTGCATTTCTTCCTTTATCTGCATTTGGGTCTGGGCAACTTGACTTCTTTGTGAGTTTTTTTGACTGTAAAATGTATGGCAGTTGACCTTTATGAAATAAAATCCGAGGGGATGTCAGCTTTAGAGAGGACATCTGAAAGGTTTGCTGTCAGAGTGAGTGGAGGAAAGGTAAATAGCCCAGAGAAAAGGCTGAAGTGACAGTCTGCTCCAGACATTCTCATGACTACCTGCAAGCCGAGAGCGATGTTGTTGCATTGACGTTACACTGACCCCAGCAATTGTCTACATGACCTTTGACCTCCATGTTGACTCCACTCCACTGAAAATGTATTGAATATACTTACTGATGCTGCGTCTCAATTTGCCTACTTATACTACGCCCTTAACGTATGTACTCTTTTGGTGAA
>NW_015613492.1:0-801 GCF_001515605.1 Sinocyclocheilus anshuiensis
GTGTGATTGTACGTTTTCAGTAGGCTGGCCGAAGCCGATGTCAACAAGGATGCTTGAAATACCATTTTAATTCGTTTAATATATATGTAACACATACCTTCGTTTCTCCGGTGTGTTTGTGAGATGTGGCTCAAAGAAAAAGTGTTTTGTTCATATTTGTTTGACATGTAACGCATGACGTGGCAGCAAATAAGGTCTTTGTGTGAACTGCGAGGTTGCAAACAAACTGGTCTATTCATTGGCTTCTGACCACGTAGATTTAACTTGTTAATTAGTATTTAATTCACGAAAAACCGTATAAAACGAAAATGAAATCCAAAAAGTAAACGCCGAAAAAGTAGCCATCTACAGTAGAGCCAGACCATAAACAAAGAGTTCATTATTATCATACAGTATGTGTGGATTTGCTAAAAACATCATTTGTCAGCCTACTATTTAAAATCCATATCAGTTCATTCGTCATTAAATATACAATTTTTGGTTAGAACATGAGTGGGAATTCCTAAAGATGCGCTAAAGTTACAGGAGACTAATAAATCATGTTGAAATTCCTGACAGCGAAGTCTCGATATCTAAATATTAAGACCACTAATTTTGGGCAGTGTACTTAAACTGGCATACAGTGTGAACAACCAATATTAATGTACTGCTGAGTGAGCTACGTGCGCGCTGTGACCAAAGCTAGCTAAGCGTCACTACTAGTCCTCACAGCCGTGACCCTGGTTCAGGACGCCAGTTCATAAATTCTACTATGATAAAGGCTTGAGTCATGAATATTAATTAGTAGTGAGCCAGTAAGCC
>NW_015613493.1:0-801 GCF_001515605.1 Sinocyclocheilus anshuiensis
GTAAATATTGTTATTGTTACATTTTATCAATACGTTTTTTGAGTAAATGAAAGAGCACTCCTTGTCCTGTCTTCTTCCAGTAGCTCAAGAAGAGGATCTGATTTGTTTTTTCTCTTTCTTGGCCGTGCTGACTGCTCTATCCCTGACCCCTCCTCCTGTGCTGCTTCCTGGTTAAGCACAAAAGGACTACAACCTGGCCGTGGTTCGTCATCAGACAGTGAAGCAATGAGAACGGGGGAAATGGATGGCCTCTGACCCCACATCTCATCCATCAGAACAAACCACGGCCAGGTTTCAGCAGTCACTTTCCATTGTTCAGGCCCTCACCTGAACCTGGATGTTTGCATTCCTAGGCCAAAAAAGGTTAATGGTGGAATAAATAGCATTAAAAATCTTAATAGCATTAAAGCTCTCAAGTTTGTAAAGCTGTCAATACAAGTCAATTATCGACAATGTATTCTTGGAGAAAAGAAACTTAAAATGTCAATTTTATAGAGTTGAGACACCATAGACATATGACTGTACAAGGGTACAAATACATCTTAGCTTACCTTTTTTTTTTTAAATGGTCCTACTTTTTCTTTGCGTGTGCTGGTATTACTTTACTGGACAGGTCCATTTTATTCAGAATAAATCTAGATAATCATATAAATAACATAAGCATAACATGACAATTTAGAGTGAAAAACTCCTTACACATCCTTAGAAATAAGATTGTCCTTCTGTCTAACACAGGGGTGGACAATGTCGATCCTGGAGAGCCGCTGTCCTGCAGAGTTTAGCTCCAACCCTAATCAAACA
>NW_015613494.1:0-801 GCF_001515605.1 Sinocyclocheilus anshuiensis
GAACTTGTTTCATAATGAATGAACTTTACACAGTTATTGAACTGAACTATAATTAAAAGACTGGAGCTGAATAATGACACTATTGTTTTGCTACATCTGCATTACAGCAGAATTTGGATTTGAACTGCATCATTGATTTTGTTACTTTTCTGTTTAATACTGTGAAGCTACTTTGAAACAATCTTTATTGTATAAAGCACTATAAAAATAAAGGTGATTTGACTTCTTTAAAGTAGTCACCCTTATACAGGAAAAAACCTGACAGGACTGACATACTTATTTCTAAATAAATATGTATATATATTTTTATTTTTCTGTCACTATTTCTGTTATGTGTATTGGTACTCCAAAATTGAATATATTTAGGCTTGGGAACTGCAATAATTCTGATACTCTAGGGGGCGCTCTTGCTACCACCTCACATTAATTCATGCGTTGCGTATCTGTATTAACATGAGCCGTTCACACTCTTTTATGCTCTGATCTGTAGACGAGCTGGCTGCTGCTACCCTCCAGGCTGGGGCCAAACAAAACCCTGTCCACTTAAATCATAAAAAGGATCTCTTGTAGCGGCTCTTAAACCATTCACACCCAAGACAGACCTTTATCTCTCTCCTCCCCACTCCCGCTTTTCTCTTCCCTCACCTTTCTCTTCATGCTGCGAGGCCTCCTGCTGGGCCTCTCTTTTTCTGTCTGCCTCTTGCAAATCAATATGAACAAACACAACCATCTAATAACCACCTAAAGAAACAATGAATTCAGAAAGCGGATCCAATTAGAATTCTAAGTGGTGGGCAGCAC
>NW_015613495.1:0-802 GCF_001515605.1 Sinocyclocheilus anshuiensis
GACAATGCAGGCGGCTTTTCCCTCTACCACTTTGCTGATTTATTATTCTTTGCATTCTTTGGACTAACTATTTTATGCATGAATTATTAAATCAAAGGGAGCAAAAAATTTAATGTTGCTTTTTTTTATTAACTCCAAACAAAAGCATAATCAAGTGCATAATATTTTTCCCTTAAAAATAAATAAATAAATGCACAGATCCTTTCTACACAAGTATGACATGATTTTTCTGTGACATTGCTCTTTGGCAGTCATAGGCATAGCCATAAGTTGAACTGAACTTGAAGAAGCCTTGTCAGCAAAAACATAATGTAAATAATCTCAAATTAATTAGTTTAGACCCCATATAACTCCATTTATTAAATATTTGAGTAATCTTTTTTTTTTTTGCTGATCCATCAGCTTTATAAACCTTTGACACTCCAAGACCTCTCTGTAACCTGAACCAAGTGTGACGAGGTGAGCGAGAACTCAAGTGGGTTTAATTCAGGGGCTGTTTAAGTCACAGGTACTAAGAAATGTGAATTACTTTGAATGCAAGTTTCTTAACCCTTATTTCTCATGCCTGCTCTGGGATGTGTTCCCCAAAAGCATTGTTAGCTAACTATGGTCCCAAGTTCCACTGAGCTCTATCCTCAACCATAGTTGTTTTTAGGAATCACACCCAAGGTCGGTAGCCAGTCTTTGTTGTGTAACACATATTGGGATGCTGTTTAAAACCTCATGCATGCACATATACTGTATATCTTCAACATAAAATTCACGAGTTCACGCTTACATATAATTAGCTGAAGTATGGTAA
>NW_015613496.1:0-802 GCF_001515605.1 Sinocyclocheilus anshuiensis
ATACTAAAGCTGAAGTCTCTATTTAATCTTATTACTGACGATGAGAAACAATTAAGGTATTAAAAAGATCTTATGGATTTGCATAGAGATGTGGGTTACTAAAGTAGAGGAAAATTACTCAGAGGTTGCTCTTTCATAGATCATGTCTCAGAGATGTTTCTCCAAAAATCCATAAGGAAAATTGAAATAGACACATATTGTTAACATATTGTTGACACAAGTGCAGAGCTCTAAAATGTATTGTTGGGAGAATTTGATGAGACATGTGGGTTCGTATTAAGATTTTTTGATTGCAGATTCTGATATCTTGTAAAAACTGACCAAAGTGTAAAACATTCTGAACTCTTAATTCTGAAATCAGAAGCAAACATTTGTATTTGTTCTCTATAATTGCTGTCTAGGAGAAACTACTGAGATTTTAAAGAGACTTCGTGATTGTTCTTTCTTATGATTGAGGTCAACCAAAATATCGTTCAAGAGGAACATTACTCTTTCAGTTATATTTAGCGATTCAGATTTTGTCTCAGATGTTTCTCCAGAAATTGTATAGATATAACACAATGTGACTATAGCATAGCTCAAATCATTTGGTTTCTAAGTTTCATTAGCAAAATTTGAGTTCTTACTGAGATCTCAGACTTTTTATTGTAGACTTGTGTGTTGGTCCAAGTGTCTTGGACTTTCTGAGCTGTGCTCTGTTGAGATCTCATCTGAAACTTTATAGCAGATACATATGAGATGACCAGAGTCTTTGTCAGTAGAAAAAAGTCTGTTTGCTATCAATTTAAAGGGGTCATATGAT
>NW_015613497.1:0-801 GCF_001515605.1 Sinocyclocheilus anshuiensis
AATGATGCAATGCTACATTTCTCCAAATCTGTTCTGATGAAGAAATTATATTTAATATTTAATATTTAAATTTTAACAAAACATTTGCATGTTCATGCTTCGCTGATGTTGGTTAATGGTCACACGACATGCTGATAAACAAATAAAATGTCTTTATTTATTTTTTTTGTATTTTGAATTTATTTGATAAAATATTAAATACACTTTAACTTAAATTAAATGTCAAATATAATATTTTTATTTTTAAATTGTCTATTTTAATGAGTTCATTATTAGCTTTTCATCAACTCATGGATCCACTTTGGGAATCCCTGATTTAGGACCTTAAAATCTGCATTAGAAATGTAAAATCTGTTAATGCATTGCCATGCAAAATGGTTACTAACTTTCAAAAAGGATCTAATAGTCAGAGAGGGTGGAATATAGTCATTTGCCTCACAAAACACTTGGATCTCAGGGGGCGTTTACACGACACCATTTACAACCAAAAATAGAAAACATATTTTATGTGTTTTGGCCATTCATTTATACAACAACGGCATATTCGGGCCTGAAAATACAGCGTTCCAGTCATTTTCGCTGACCTGTGTTTTGACAATGTTGTCATCTGTATGTGAAACTTTTCAAGGACGCAAAGGAAAATCTGTTCCGTTTTTAATAAATCATTGTCGTGCAAACATACCCTCAGAGAGAAAAAAGCACGATACAGTATGACCCATTTAATAATGATTATTGATATATCAGACAGTATAAATGTACCTGATAGGGGTAGTTGTACCAGCACTCTCGGGTGTTCCACAG
>NW_015613498.1:0-802 GCF_001515605.1 Sinocyclocheilus anshuiensis
TTATCAATGTTGAAAGCAGTTGTGCTGCTTAATATATTTGTGGAAACATTGATACATTTTTGCAGGATTCTTTGAATTGAAATTTCGTAACATTAAAAATTTCTTTACTGTAACTTTTGATCAATTGAATAAAATTATTAATTTGTTTAAAAAATAAAATCTTACTGACCTCAAATGTTTTAATGGTTAATGTATGTATAGTAACGTTTTTACATTTTTAACACCGAGCATTCTTGGAAATCACTCAAATTGTTTACAGTACATGCATACAGTGGGCGGAAAAGTCTGAGACCATGCCTGGAAATAAACAGAAATGTTTATGATTTTTTTTCGATTATGATGTAAAATGAACCATCTTTTCACTCACTTTCTTATGCTGATAATATAATTTAATATGGACAAAGCTACAAAACAGAATCATTTTCACTAGTGGTCTAATGAATTTAAATTTTCATTATTGTTGTCATTTGTTGTTTGTGTTGGTGTGATCTGCTTGACAGAGACATAGCTGTACGAAATGTGCTTGTTGCCACACCTGAGTTGGTGAAGCTGGGTGACTTTGGCCTTTCCAGATACATCGAGGATGAAGAATATTACAAAGGTTACCTCAGCTGTTTTACACACTCATAAAAGTAATGAATTGTTTAATAATTTTATGATTCATCATTCCATTCTCTGTTGCAACTATAATCATCTTAACTCCTCTGTCACGTTATAAAATCTTCTAAAATATTATTTTTTGGGTTTTTTATATTCCGTTTAACAAGCATAGCAATTTCTCATTACCTTGCATTATGTCTGC
>NW_015613499.1:0-801 GCF_001515605.1 Sinocyclocheilus anshuiensis
TCTTTCATTTCTCTCTTCTCCCTGTCTATGGTCTGAAGAAGAGCCTACAAAATTATAATAAAAATATATATAATTGTATTTATTAACAGGTTTGACGAAAAACTGAAAAATGGATAAATCGATTTTATATAAAACAAAGAATTTAAATAGACCTTAAGAGTGTTAATAGAGCTTTGTAACCCATGACGTTCAGTGGGCAGAGCACCGAAACCGTTGACTTGCTCTCTCAGCCAATCCTGTGCTACAGTGTGCTGCTCAACTAACTGAGCACAAACTCGCTCTCGCCGGATTTCCTCTTCGAGATTTACACAAAACTCCTTCAGAAGCACACATAAAAAAAGAATGTCATACACATAAATCAAGTTTCTATTATCTATTAGTCACGATTAGTCAGAAATATTTAGAACAGCACACCTATATAGCCTTACCGTAAGATCTTTGATTAACTCAGGTATGCACTCCTCTGTGGTGGCCCAGGATGGATCAATCCAGCTGGAATCATGGGTCAGCTGGCTCATCTCCCTCCCGAGCGCTCGGACAGCAGACAGAGATGGGGTCAGGGCTCTGGTACGGTCTAGCAGACTCTTGGCTTGCTCCAATGTGTGCCTTCGATCCCCTAAACCAGGCCAGGGGAAGTGCCATGGCAGTGCAGCTCTTTGCTGTTTCACCTGATCCAGACGAGACTGAAGCTGTTCCTTCTGACACCGACAGGACACCAGACGTTCCACTACACTTTTCAGCAGACTGCAGAATGAGGAATAACATAACATAACATAACATAACATAACATAACATAACATA
>NW_015613500.1:0-802 GCF_001515605.1 Sinocyclocheilus anshuiensis
GAAGAACGTTTGTTCATAACTTTGAGAGAACCTTGCCAGAACATTCTTCCACTACTGTTAATAGAATGATTTGTGCTCTGATTTGATCAAAGGTGGTAACTTCATTTGAAGGGTTTGAGAACCACTGGATTAAAGTATTCTCTCTCGATATTTTGGCCACAAATGACGTACCGCAAGGTAGCATACAGTAGTTTTGCTGCGTTCTGTCTGGAAGCACTGATGCTGCCTAAACATGCTGTCTATGTAGGCATCGTGATCATCGTCTCACTGGTGTTTGTAAGTGAACGCGAGCACGTCAGAACTCATCGTCGGAGCTGAGCAGCAGTGTTTTCTCGTTGCTGCAGCTGTTGGAGCGGCTCAGTGGCTCGGAGCGGCTCTGCTGTGTGTACTGCTGATACGCCGGAGAGAAGTTATGGATAGCATCCTGCAGCATGTCACCCGGATTCATCGTCTCTTTCAGACTGTTGGAGATGCTCATGGGAGCACAACGACCTGAAACACAGACAGTTTTACTGAGCACACAAAAACTTGAAACCACTTGCAGAGCAATTTTCTTTCCCTATTCAAATATGAAGTTTGTGAGGAGTGAATTGAAGGAAAAACTGGCAATAGCCTTTAGTTAACGGCACAGCCTGACAGAACCATGGCTGTAGCATTTTACTATACATTTTTACACAAATCTTAAATAAATAAATCTCATATTTATTTCATTACATACATATTACATAGGGCAATAATGTACGTATTAAGAAAGATGCTACAGAAAAATAAATTATTCTTTATAAAAATTGATTGTAAAAAT
>NW_015613501.1:0-802 GCF_001515605.1 Sinocyclocheilus anshuiensis
AACACACATAACAAATCCAAATAAGTTGCAAAAGCACACTATGTGAATATTAATTGTTTTTATTCATGTTCTATATCTATATATTCTATATGAGCTTTCACAGAGCCCACACACACACAAAAAAATTGTGTAAAAATAATGTAAAAATGTAAAATAACGATATTATCTGGCATTATTGAAGCTAGGTAAGTTGTTTTTACAAACTGATTACAAACAAAAATTCTCATGAGATTATGAAAAGTAAAGATGTATTAGTCTGTGTGTGGTACAAGGATGATCTGTTTATTGTGCTTTTGAGTCATTTGAAGTGTCTCTCAGACACTAAGCATTATATTAGGAGCATATATTCACCAGTACACCAGTATTTTCCCCCCCAGATTTTTTCTCTACTGACTTCACTCAGAGCTTAGACCTCATGAACTTTTATAAACTGATACAGCAGCTGTGCCTTATTTTTAAGCAGGTTGGATTGGCAAAGTAAAAGTCCATTTGACTCAGGTGACATCTTATCAGGCTCTGTAATTTACACCTGTGGAAAAACTCTTCAGGCTGCAAATACCAACCCAAACACTGGTGCATGCAGTCAGAAAGAGGGGCTGTACTCTTAAAAACACTGACCTCAAGTAACTACATAAAATAAAACTGAAAGAAATTTTGATCTTCAAGGAACTATACAGCAATTCATGATGGTTCTCCAATGAAAATGCATACCAATAGCACGATTTTCTGTTTCTATTTGCCATGCTATTATACGCAGAAATTGACTTTGTCGTGCATATGATACGCATGTGTTTGGCGTGCA
>NW_015613502.1:0-802 GCF_001515605.1 Sinocyclocheilus anshuiensis
ATGTTGTGTTCTGGTCATTTCGACCCATAGAGGATTTTCTTTTTCCCCAAAATGCTAGTTAATGTTGTCGCATTGGATTAAAACTTACAGACTTAACTCACACAGGGTATAACAACTTCCCCAAATGGATAGCTTTTGTACTTTTTTGTTACAATTGATCACAGCCAAAAAAAATGACCAGCCTACAAAAAAAAAAAAAAGAAAAGAAAAACTGCTTGAAAGTCTCTCGTTATAATATAATATTACCAAATATTGGATTCAATTATTTTGTCAACTTTTCTTTCAATCGCACAAGTTTTGTATTGATCGTAGGTCTCACTGGTCTGAGCTCCTCAGTTTTTAAATAAACATTGCCAAAATGTTCCACAAATAATGCTTGTTTTCACTCAAAAACAGAGGTGCATAAACTCAGATCAATAAGGCCTACGACCAATCAGTTCTGAACCTGTCCTAATTGACAGAAAACAAGTTTACCAAAAAAATTGAATCCAAGATTTACAAGCAATATCGGGGACACCAATTAGGTAAAGGATTTTCAGCACAGCACAAGAATGAATGAATATTCTTTGATAATGTTCCTTGTGCATTTACCTTTGACAGGTCACATTGTTGTACCTTGTGTCATGTTGTGAGGAGGAAACACATTATTGGAAGCAAGATAAATGCTGCAAGAAGTGTGGACCAGGTATGTGGACGAACTGTAATTCAATGTGGCGTGACATTAAACTGGCATAATCTAGAACAGTGGTTCCCAAATCTGTCCTGGAGGACCCCCTGCCCTGCACCTTTTGTATGTCTCCCT
>NW_015613503.1:0-802 GCF_001515605.1 Sinocyclocheilus anshuiensis
AGTGATTCACACAAACCTGGTGGGGGTTCCAGTCGCTGTCAAAGATCACAACGGTGTCTGCAGCTTGCAAGTTGAGGCCCAGACCTCCTGCCCTGGTGCTCAGCAGGAAGATGAAATACTGTGAGCCTTCTTCATTGAATTTCTTTAAAAGCGCTGCACGATCCTCAGACTTCGTAGTTCCTGGAGGACACATCCAGCAGCAAACACATGTTAATGAAAGAGAAAGGGCAGCCTATTTGTGTGGTCACACTCATTAAAAGAGAAAGTGGTGGACCACAAATTGGAACTCCCCAGAACTGAGTTCCCAAAGGACAGGAAAATATTAAAGAAGGAATGCACTGATTACTGACCATCCAGACGCAGATAGAGGAAGTTACGGTAGGCAAAATAATCCTCCATGATGGTCATGAGGGAGGTCATCTGACAGAACAGAAGCACTCTGTGATTGGTGGCCTTCAGCTTGGGCAGGATGCGGTCCAGTAATTCAAACTTGCCAGAGGCACGGTACAGGTCAGGGCTAGGTGGACAAGAAAAAAGCATGTCTATAATGTCAATGCCTTCATCACGGTCCACCTCCGCTGTCTGAGTCATGTAGCGCAGGAGGCCTGCGGTGTGTTTAATGATCCACATTTGACATGAATGAACACATCATGGCAAGTCTTCAGGTTAAGTAACGGTCTATTTGATCCGTACTCACCCGTTGATAATGCCAATTGGAAATCCCAAGTGCTCAGCAAAGGACTCCTAAATAGGTATAAAATAGACACTTTCAGATATCCCATGGCATTGCTGAATGCTTCAT
>NW_015613504.1:0-802 GCF_001515605.1 Sinocyclocheilus anshuiensis
CACCCTTGGCCATGATATTGTGACGTTGAGTGTGTTCTAGTTGCAGCGTGAAGCTGTTGAAGTGAATGTTCTCTCTCACAGGTGCTCTTGCGTTTGTGGCCGGTGGACTGGTTCTGCTGTTACCTGAAACCAAAGGTGTGCCTCTTCCAGAAACCATTGATGACATTGACTGTCCAAACAGGTGAGGTTTTACTCCCTGCACATGTTCGCCATGGTAACCTTTGTCACCTTGAACCTTTCTTCACAAATGTGAACTGTACATGCAGAAACAAAGAAAACCAGCTGAAGAGGCAACAGCTAGAGAATTTGCTGCCCTCTGATGTGACATCGAACAAAGAAGTTACAGCAGTCTGATTGAGCGGAGACAGAAAACAGCAACCTCCTTAACTTTATTATTAAGTGATGCTGCTTATCTCTTCTCTTTTGAGGATTTAATCAAAATATACAAACTGAAATCAGTTTCTTATTAATCAACAAGTTTTGCCATCCCAATAAAAGTTAATGAACAATTTGAATCTTTTCAGACTTAAAAATATTAATTTGATTTAGTAATAAAGGCAAAAAAAAATAAAAAATCAGAGGACCATTAATTGTTCCAAACTGTAATTATTGTTCCCAAACTGAAGATTTGTCATTGACTGTAGTTACTGTATTTTTTTCTCTTAGATAGTTATTGTGTTTTAATTTTACATTTTTAAAATACATTTTTGACCAAAATGTTTATTTAAAAAAATGTAAAATAACTCCGTAAAATATCTATGTATGTTTTAAAATGTTGGCTTAAATTATTCATGCTAATAGT
>NW_015613505.1:0-802 GCF_001515605.1 Sinocyclocheilus anshuiensis
CAGTTACAAAGAATAGGGACTAAGGCTTTTAAGTTTAAAAAAGTGCCATAAAAATATATGTAAAAATAATCTGCATGTCTTCATTAGATTTGTGTGAGAAACAGACCGAAATATCTTTGTAAAGCTTATGATAATTTTCAGCTTCGGCTGTTAACCGCTGTGCCCAGATTGAATCAGTGAATTTAACTTGACAACTGGATCAGTCTGATTTGTGAACAAATAATTCAGCTTGGTTTTGTGAATCAGTCGATTCATTAAAAAGATCCAACTTAAAATAATGATTTATTCACAACGATTCATTCTTTTGTTTACATGCCAAGGAAAGTTGATTTTAATAATGTCTTAATTTCCAGTCTATTTCTCACAAGACTTGGAATGTTAATAGTCACAATTTTAATCACATATTTATGGAGTTTTGCTTCCTTTGTTTATTGTAATTGCATGGAAAACATCTTCAAAATGTCTCCTTTTGTATTCCATGAAAGAAAAACGTGGGTTTGAACAACATGCGGGTGAATAAATGATGACAGAATTGTCATTTTTGGGGGAACTATCCCTTTAAGTTTATAGGGTAATAATATGTTTTCAAATCTAAAGTAAAATATAAAAATGCATTTCTAGCCCAGTTTGGCTTGTCTTTGTTCCTGAAGCAGCAGAACACCATCATGACATCTTACACTATCTATTTCAGTCATCATAAACCCGAACAGTAATTGCATATTCAAATCTTGTTAAGAGGTTTATCTGATTTCTTGTCTTTTTCTGTTGTTTTGTTTCAAACCCCTCCCGTACTAAGATGAAG
>NW_015613506.1:0-802 GCF_001515605.1 Sinocyclocheilus anshuiensis
TCTGACTCTCCTTGATGTCTTCAGTGCGACACAGTTTCGCTGGATCCAGCACGAGGCCCCTGGCGAGCGCTACAGCTGGGCCGTGGATCACGTGTACATCGGGGAAGCGTGTCCTGGACTGTGCAGCGGTCACGGCTACTGTACCAGCGGACCCGTCTGCATCTGTGACGAAGGCCATCAGGGTGGGCATCAGTTCTCTATAACTCTGTGATTCCGTGAAGTTTACAACAGAACAAACAGGAACAGGTTTTGTCTTTCTCAGGTGATGACTGCTCTTTGTCCAGCAGTGAACTGCCCAGCTCTATAAAGGATAACTTTGAGTCTGGTTCGGTGTCTCAGGAGAGCTGGAGTTTGATTCAGGGCGGCGGCGTGGGCAGCGGATGCGGTCAGCTCTCTCCTCACGCTCACGGGGACTCGCTGTACTTCAACGGCTGCACGATCAGACAAGCCATCACTAGACCTCTGGATCTGACCCGTGCTAGGTACAGCAAGAAATATTCAAGTCATCCTTTTGTTTTCTTGCTCATTTCAGTCATAGATACAATCAGTCACCATCCTCTCAACATCTCTCTCCTCCAGTAAGATCATGTTCGTGCTGCAGATAGGCAGCGTGTCGCAAACAGACAGCTGTAACGCTGCACTGGATCAGGCGGATACGGTCGACCGGGCCGTGCTTCTCCAGTACAGCGTCAATAACGGAGTTACTTGGCACGTCATTGCTCAACACCAGCCAAAAGATTTCATCAAAGCCCAGAGAGTGTCCTACAACATCCCACTGTGAGTCTGCAAACATGCATTACAC
>NW_015613507.1:0-802 GCF_001515605.1 Sinocyclocheilus anshuiensis
CCAGAAGATACTTAATGTTTAATTAAATCAAAAGAAGAAAATAAGGAATTGCATTTTGCATTAAAAAAAAGAAAATTGGGGGCATGGGGGTTATTTATTTATTTATTTGACAAATTTGCATTTAGATTTAGTAAAATATATATTTAATACATATTGAAGTTAAAATATAATGACAAATGAAATATAACTAAACAACTAAAATAATAATAAAATCATTTGACACAACCAAAGGGTAAAAGATTTGTACATGTTTTTTGAATCAAAAGCCTGTTATGCTCACCAAGGTTGAAAAACATACTGTGGAATATTATTATAATAAAAAAACTGTTTTCTATATTAATATATTTTAAAGTCACATGTAATGTAATCAACAGGAATAAATGATATTTTAAAATACAATATATTAACAGTTCTTTTACATTTTAATAATATTTCACAATATTGCAGTTTTTACTATATTTTTGATCAAATAAATGCAGCACTGGTAAGACACTTTGTTCAAAAACAACAACAAAAAATCTTAATTTAGAATAAAATAATGACTTTCGGTAGTATATATACATAAAATTATATATACAGTATATATACAAAACTCTCAATATCATATATACAGTATTTATGCAGTTAGAACTTCTTGTGCTAAGTGCTTTTTAAATTGTATACGGTGTCATATTAATAGAGCCAATATTAATTAAAACTATGTAGCAGAGGCCAATTCTATATTTGATCAATTTAAGTGCCCATCTGTCAGTGGCATGGCGAAAAGCTGCTGTTGACTGAAGCAGATCAAAAGTAAAAGTGG
>NW_015613508.1:0-802 GCF_001515605.1 Sinocyclocheilus anshuiensis
TGTGTGTGTGTGTGTGTGTGTGTATATGTGTATGTATGTATATATACTAATAACTTTATAAAAAATATAAAAATAACTTTATAAAGAAACATATAACTTCACTTTTCAATTTATGTGAATACATCTTCCAGTTTTGTGATGAACGCAGAGGAAGTCTTTATGAATTAAAGACATGGGCCTCGTGCTTCAGCTTGAAATGATTGAAAGGTCCATATGCGGATTGGCCGTAGCTTGTCCAATGAGCCGTTTGACTCCAAACCTCGTAAAACATTTCCACATTTAACCACGCAAAATCTCTCTTGCCAGTTGCTATTGGTTTAAAGAAGGTATTTTCCCCATTTTTATGGTTTTATTACACTCAGATATTTAATTTACAAAAACTGGTGTAATCAGAGGCACAAAAATGCGCTATTGTTTTAAATGAAATACACAAATGGTGATGTTTTGAAATTATGGCCATTTAAGTAAGATCTTCGTATGATTGTAACTCTCCGTACATGTTTACGGTGGTAAAAACTAAAGCAAACTTGGAAGAACTAGGCTAACCTCTTAAAGAAACTAGCTTCCCCTTCTCAGATTTTGCGGCTAAGAGGTAAAACTGAAGACGTGATGGGGTGTATTTGAAGTGTGACGAGCTTTGTTGTTGACTCCTTTTCATTGCTTGGCTACAAACACGCCTGCTCTCAAATAAGCCTCTCCAGACCCCTCCGCCTCCCGCCACCTTGCACTGAATGGTCAGCTGACCTCAGGGTCTTCGTCCACTCTGTCCAGTTTTGACCGAATAAGCCACCTTCCCCCAGTC
>NW_015613509.1:0-802 GCF_001515605.1 Sinocyclocheilus anshuiensis
TTTAATGAAAAAAGTGAAAAGGAGACATCTTCAACACAGCAGTTTTTCACTATTACAGCAGCTCGAAAGGTCAAGGTCCACAACTCTAGAAGTATAGTCTATCATTTAAACATGAAATCTTCATGCACAATTTGCATTTGTCTATTATAAATGTGAAGATGCCTCTTTATACTAATATACTATCTATAGGTTATCTTTAGGAACATACAACTGAAATAGATCCAATAACTACTTCTTAGAGTAACCAATTATTTTGTGAGCCTCTGTTTTCTGACACAACACATAATTATCAGTGATGATTCGGTGTGCAGACATTGGGCTTGCCCTGTTAAAGGATATTAAAACAATTCTTTATTATCCATCTCAGTATAAAAAAAATATATACTTTATATACTTTAGAAAACGGTTCTTGAGAAAAGTCAGATTCGCCTCCATTTGGTCATGTAATGTAGACACTGAAAGCGAACAGAAATATCACATATCTTCCAGAGAGAGGCGATATAGTACCAATCATTTGACATGACATACAGTAGTGTCCCTAACAAGTGCAACGCCGCAAATGTCACTGCTGAAAGGTTACAAATTTGCAAGCGATACAATGCCATTATCTGGAGTTATCATTGAATTCTAAATCATATAATCTTTATATCACTGTTAGTCCACATTAAAAGACTGAGTCTCGCTTTATTACTGTATTAATGGTTAATCAGGTAATTGTTTTAACTGGTTGGATTGCCTTTGTATTGCATGCATGTTTGAAAAGTATCATAAATTACAAGTGAAGAACAGGAAACCAAGCAAT
>NW_015613510.1:0-802 GCF_001515605.1 Sinocyclocheilus anshuiensis
TATATTAAGCCGTGTCTTTAGATATTTTAGATGGTCTAATCTCTTATTTTTCTGTGGAGGTTTTTTTACATCCATTTTCTGCATGGATAACCATGTTGCCTTGACAACCGTACTGTACATCTGACTCTCCAAAATCCAAACGCCAGTTTGGGATCCGTCCGAGGGTGCGGAACAATTCAATAGAACTTGGCCTGAAACTGCCATTTATAAATGCTAGAAATCCAAGCATAGATCCAGTGTAAAAAAAAATCATTCCATAATAATCATGTTCCCCAGACACACCTACCATCAGGTAGAGAATGATTACTAGGTGTTGCTCACATATTACTGGTTGCAGTTGCAGTGTGTAATTTAAGTGTACTTGAAGGTAGGTGGAAGATGATAGTGTCTCTTTTGCTAGGAGACCTAAGGAGGCAAGGATCGATGGGCCTTGGTTTGTTCTTTCACTGTTTCACTCACTCTACCGAAGCTCACTTTCCAGTATGGACTAACTTCCTCTCAGGAAGGTCAGGGGTTCAGTCTTGCTAGAGGTCCAGATCTAAAGCTCAGGCTCATCAATCCACCAAGACCCCTTAAAAACAGACCTCTACACTCATAACCAGAGTAATAATATAGCCGCTGTTGACTTCACCCTACAACAATAACACAAGCAAGACTGTGCCTCAGCACTTTAGGGTGAGATGATTGAGTTTGTTTTCATCGGAGAAGTGGAATGAATTTGGTTATTTGAAAGAGGCACTGAATGATGAATGTAGAGAAAGCTTAAAGGGATAGTTCATCCAAAAATGAAAATTTGATGTTT
>NW_015613511.1:0-802 GCF_001515605.1 Sinocyclocheilus anshuiensis
TTTTTTTTTTTTTTTTTTTAGATTTTCATCAGCATACTAATCAACCCCCTGCAGTTCCCTCATGAACCCCACTTTGGCAAACCCTGGTTTAAAGCATAGACATTTTAATTTATTTATTAACCTAACCCCCCCTTAAATCATTGTAGGGAACTGGAACATCCCTCTAATTGAAGAATCGCTCACATGTGAAATCACATCAGTCTAAACGCACACTACACACTTTTGATAAGACCTCTGGGGTAACTAAGTGGAAATCTAATCTACAGGAATATGATCATATGGTGTAACTAGCATCTTGGCATTGGGAATGGAGGGTTTTCCTAGATTTTTGAATTTGAGCTGGTTGTTTGGCATTTTAGCAGATGTTGCAAAGGCATGGAACACGCCTGGCCCAGGAACTTGAAGAATGTTAATGCTGCAGAGTGTACAATGAACATTTTAAATGTAGTGCAACTGGGAAATGTCATGTTTTATGTCTGAGAAAATGTTGAAATTGTCAATTATGTGGTCAATATATGTCTGAATGGGCCTGGTGATGATTCCATTGGTTCATCGTTCTGCATTCCCATGGGATCCGTGGGAAGGTACTGATGTGTGCAGGAAGCAGGATAAAGTATCTAAAACATTTTTTAAAAAATTAGAGTTTTGTGCAAAAAATACACAGTTTACAGTTGCAGGGTTTGATATTCTTCAGTTTTTCGGTTGTATGCGACAACCAAAAAAACTATCACTAGCTTTCTATTCTATTCTATCTACTTGTTTTTCTTTTGCTTATATGTGTTTGTGTGTGTATATATATATA
>NW_015613512.1:0-802 GCF_001515605.1 Sinocyclocheilus anshuiensis
CTGGACGTAAACAGCGTATGCTGTTCTGTGTCAGCTGCGTCAAACACAAGTCTGTGCAAAACACAATTTATGTCAATGCCAAAACTTTTGGCCATGACTGTATATCCCAGGATACGTCGCCCCTTTGGGGGTATAAATTAACTGAAAAAAGAATGCTTGTTTGGCAATGCATGTTACAACATTTTAGCCAAATTTTTAAAAACATTTATTCTCTTATAACTTAAACAAAAAATTTGTAATTTGTAAAATTCTGTTGAACAATAAGTATAAAGCCAATTTATGAATATAATAGTCTACTGTATCATATTGAATATGCAAATTTCTAGGGCCTATAAATGATCAATATTACCACAACTTTGCTGAAAAACCTGTTGTACACAATCTATGAATAGTTTTTTGATTATTATGAAGTAAATGTAAGATTAGCATTTACTGTACTGAAGCAACTTTGGTTTACTTGACTATTCATACACCATTTTTAATGTTAAAAAATTATTCATTATTTTTACATTTATTCATATTAATGTAAATGTCAAATATGTCCATCTCTCAGTTATCATTGATTTGCAATGAACTGCATATACGAGCCATAAAAGCCTGATGTGTGTGTGTGTATGAAATATGATACTCAACAAAACACACATGCAAATATATGCATATGTGTTTTTAAAGTATCATATTTATACATCAGGCTTTTATGGCTCATATGCAATTCATTGCAAATTAATGAATTATTGAGAGATGGACAAATAAATGTTCCCCAAAAGCCTGTTTGTGTCACATTTGGCATTTAAATTAACAT
>NW_015613513.1:0-802 GCF_001515605.1 Sinocyclocheilus anshuiensis
AATGCCCTCTGATAGAAGTTAGTAGCTGCTTGAGGCCTGGACAGAAAAAAGCAATTCTTCTTCTTCCAATCATTCACTTATAAAATAAAATAAAAAATCTGTGAGTATAAATGTGTCCTTACTACCCTAAATAGTCCTCATCATACTAATGTGATGCCTCAAACTACAATATCGTTAACTCCTATTGTGTTGGCGCCAATTTGACCCACACTGAATTTTCAAATTGCTTGAAATACTGGTTAAACTTTATTTCTTCTAGAAATGTTGTGACTTTTTCTCAATTAGGGTCATGAATATGCATGCAAAGTTTCAACACAGATGTGTTTTGGAAAGGCAAATTGTTACAACTTTTGTCTTCAAATTTGAAATTAATCTTTAAGGTTTTTTTCATAGTGCCAATTTTTGGTCAATTTGAAAAAAAAAAAGTCAATTTGATCCTTAACACAAAAGTTGCACCCAGTTTTTGAACAAAACAGGATGGTAAAGAAGCTTGTGAACATGCCTTGTAAAAGAACATGACTCACCCAAGCAGTGGCAGAATGAACATGATGGAGCAGTAGACGGTGAACAGCCGTGACAGCCACATAGCTGTTTCCAGCTTATTACTCAAGAGGAATTGCTGCAATACATTAATATGATCACGAGTCAAGGTTATAACGAACATTCTGAAATAAATGGATTTAAAAAGCCCCAAAACATAAAAATAACTAAAATAAATATATATATATCCTCCTGGGACCGAAACATAGACTTTTGTGACATTATATTTTAGTGAATTTCTCTGAGACCATACATGCCACAG
>NW_015613514.1:0-802 GCF_001515605.1 Sinocyclocheilus anshuiensis
GCTCGGGCTCCAGGGCAATAATCAGCTCAGTCGCTTCATATTGTGCTGACTCGTGTGTTGCGGCGGGCTTGGGCTCTCCGTCGGCGGTGGGCTCAAGCGAGCTCTCCATGCAATGAGGTGATTGCTGGCTGGGCTCTGGATTGGCAATGGGGCTGGTGATATCCTCCGCTGGGCAGGCAGAAAATAGTCGCAACTCACCAGCACCCACTCCACAAACATGGCGAAGTTCCCTCAATGACCATCTCTGGACAGCTTTGCCTTCGCTGTTGTGTTCAGTCTGATAGTCCTCAAGGGAGCGATCCTCCTGCTTAAGCAATAATAAATCCAACAGGAATACTTTAATAATAAATCCAACAGGAATACAGGAGAAAACATGACACATCAACTGAGACACAAACAATACCAGACTAGGAACAGATGGGAACACAGGGCTTAAATACTAGAAGTGCAATCAAGGAAACATAGAACAGGTGTGAGTGACAACCAAGGAAACTAACTAGAAAACTCAGGCAGGCAAATCTTGATTCTGACAGTTTTTATTTATTTATTTATTTTTTTGCAAGAGACTATCATGCATCATGCACTGAGGAGATGTTTCTGTTTGGCCATGTTGAAGGCCACAATATTACAAATCTATATAATTTACAGAAAGTTATCAAAATAAATAGTTTATTATCTGGAATTGAAAATTGTATGTCAGGACGTGGAACACCTTTTCTTGCACACGTCTGTCATTTTCACCCCATCATTTTATCCTCCTATATCAGGGGTAGGCAAGTTCGGTCCTAGAGAGCCGCAGTCC
>NW_015613515.1:0-803 GCF_001515605.1 Sinocyclocheilus anshuiensis
CCCAAAACTTTATTAAATGGTTATTGTTTTGATGCTCAAAAACCGTGTTTCATCTTTGACCTGTGAGCATCTCATATAAAGACACAACAAATGAATTTCACCTCCAGTGCTGCTATGAATTCACTTTACAAGAATTTCACCATTTTATTTGATTAAAAATATTGACAAAAACACGCAGTCAACAACAATACTTCATAAGCAGTATTATTTTATCAGTACAATTTATTACAACATTACATTTATTATTATTAGTGTTGTTGTAGCATGCATATTATTATAAAGAATATCATAAAGATATTTTAATTAAATGTTTTAATTTATACAGTAAAATAGTTCTGTTGTACAGCACCCTATTTGACAAAAATAAAAATGCACATTATTTATTATTATTATTTTTTTATGCACATTAATTCTATTTAAAAATTAAATTAATTCAATTGTTAAAGTTTTAGGAATTAATTTATTTAGACACCATTTTTGATAAGAAATGTCATAAAACAAGAATCCAGAAAAAAAAAAAAAAAAGGAAATCGCAAGGTTTCATAGTTAGATTACTCTGTGGAGTTTACTTATAAACAAACTAGGTTACGCTTGCATTCATTTCTGAGGTCTAACAAACATGTGGTATGCATGTCCTTGCCCATTTATGGTATGAGCAAAATATCATAATAAATATTGATATTGAATGACATGGAAAAAATATTGCAATCATATTTTTGTCCATATCTCCCAACCCTATTCACACCATTTCTAAAACATCCCCATGTGGTGTCCACCATTTAGCCATATGTTCACTCTTACTA
>NW_015613516.1:0-802 GCF_001515605.1 Sinocyclocheilus anshuiensis
TGAGAGTCTTTCCCAAGTTTATATTCTATCGGCATTACAACTGGAAATTCGTTTTGAAAATATGATGCTCTCTTACTCACTGTCGAGAGTGACTCACCAGAATCGGTCATTTTCAAGATCAGATTATTCTCTGTGACAGCTTTCACAATCTCTTTTAAAGTAGAATCACTGTAACTGACCCCATGTTTATCTAGAATCTGTCGTATGGCATTACACAAAAGGGGCTTTGAGAGGAGAAAGATCTGATTCATTTGTTGAACTACTTCTTGTACTGCTGCATCAGAGATATGCAAAATGGTCTGCATCTTAAGAAAGAGCAAGCCTATATTACGTTCTAGCTGATTCTGTAAAACATCCAGGTTTTGAGTCTGGTCCTCTTCTTCATGTTCATCTTGGTCAAATTCAGTAGAATCCACCTACTCATGGTGAGACACTGTATTTTGTCTAACATCTTGAGGCAAATCTGCAGCTACATTTTGAGTTTCAACTGCAATGGTGGGTTTTAATTCCCTCTGACTACTTAATTGGTGTTCTTTACATTTGTGAGCATTAAATGTTGAATAAACTCGGCTCTCAAAATTGCACTCATTGTACGGACACTGAACCTTTTCATTATTTTTTAGATGATGACGCAAGTGGGTGAAGAACTCAGATTCTGAACAAGGTTCCTTAAATTCACAGAGTGAACAGTGAAATATTAAAGGAGATTCTTTTGATCCACTTGTTTGTTGTGCATTCACATGTTGGGAATGATTTCGTGTCAAATGTACCTTCAACGCATTAAAAGACTTGAATGAACACA
>NW_015613517.1:0-803 GCF_001515605.1 Sinocyclocheilus anshuiensis
AACTCCTAATTTGGTGCTTATTAATAGTTAGTAAGGTAGTTGTTACGTTTAGGTATGGTGTGGATTAAGGGATCTAAAATATGCTCATGCAGAGTAAGATATTAATATGTGCTTTATAACTACTAATAAAAAGCTAATGTGCTAGTAATATGCATGCTAATGAGCAACTAGTTAATAATGTGAATTGGTGCCTTAACTTATCAATGTAACCACCACACAATTTATTAATGTGCTCACAAACCCTTAGAGAATAACAACACTTGGCGGAAACCGTTGTATGTTTTTACGTTACGCATATGTGGAGTGTGCTTAACTCACTTTTTAAGGTTAAAGTCTTGTGTGCTGGGTAGAATACAATTGCTTTTTCAAAATGTGGTTCTTTTGATGAAACATCTTGCTCTTTCATAATCTTTTGCAGCTTGGGTGTTTCCGTGGGAACGCTGTGCTTCCATTTACGCCTCTCTCTCGTTCTACTGCTGTGGATCTTTCTCTCTGATCTACTATTCTCTCGCGTTTTGGCCGTCAGTCTGATAACTGGAGGATAACTCGTTCACGAGTGGATTATGCAAGGCCAAGAGAGTTTCTGCCATTTGCCCCGATACAATAAGATGCTTCTCAATCATTTATGGATGACTACATGGGCTGCTGTTCGTGTTTCTGTCAGTTTCGGGACAGAGAGCACTGGAGCAAACAAAATACCTCATGTTTTGCTGGAATATTTATGATGCCTTTTTTTCTGCAGCTGAGCTCAGAAACGTACTGCCGTATGATTTGACTTGACACTGAGTTTGACCCAAGGCTTG
>NW_015613518.1:0-803 GCF_001515605.1 Sinocyclocheilus anshuiensis
TAACTGAAAACAGGCTAGACTAATCGATTCTTGGAATTTAAGAATAGATATCGTTCCATAAAAATTGAGAATTTTTACCCAGCCCTACTGACTTTCACAGAAGCTTATGCTATGCTCCCACCAACACATTCAACCACTGAAATCAACTGAAATGACCTTATGCTGAGATCACTGTATCATTTACTGCCCTTAAACTCTTCTCTACATGAAGCACAGGAATAAATGTGTAAATAATTAAGGGTCAGATTTGTAACTGGGAGCATCTGGAAGTAATTAAAAGAGGAAGTAACTGGAAGTAACTACTTCCTATGTTGACATGAGCTCAGCTGTAAACAGTACATCTGAACTGTTCCAATATTCTGCTGTCTGCATTTGAGCTTTAGACAGGCTGGATTTCATATAAACAGAAAAAAAATAATGTATTTGATATATTTTAATTTTTTTTAATGGGATTGAATTATTTTTAAGTGTAATGTTCTACAATGGAGCAATTAAGCTATTTGTCTACACATTTGCCATCCTATCAAAACATTTGAAACATGTGAACATTGCATAAAGAACACACATGCACACTCACCTTAAAAAGATAACCATTTTTAATTTTATTCTGAATAGATTCATATTCTGACAGGAGCCCACAATGTATAGCATACCTGTGCAGAGATAAACAAAAACAAAGAGAGAAAAGAAAACAGTAATTAGTAATATATGAACTGAAGCTATGCTAAATTCCATTAATTATATGGGTTTATATCATTTGTGTAGACTACAGTGCAAAAAAATAAAACAAACAGTGGGTGAAA
>NW_015613519.1:0-802 GCF_001515605.1 Sinocyclocheilus anshuiensis
ATTGTGACTGGCATTCTCACAATGACCTGCATCGCTGTGGAGAGGTACCAGGGGATTGTACACCCTCTGAAAATCAAAAGACAGTGCACTCCACAAAGAGCATACAGAATGCTGGGTGAGTAGTTTCTGACAACCAATATCCTTCACATATATATATATATGTGTGTGTGTGTGTGTGTGTATATACTGTGTATATTATTTTTGAAGTAGTAGATCATGCATAATCTGCATTCCACTTCTATGCATAAAGCATCTGCATAATAGAGTTTTTATTCTCTGTTAGGGGTTGTCTGGATTGCAGCCATGATGGTTGGATCTCCAATGCTCTTTGTTCAACAATTAGAGGTACTAATCAGATTTTTTGGTTGAAATATTCCATTTGAAGCTTTCAGAACATTCAAAACATCCCCATCCAACTTGTTGAAACATTACTTAGCATGCAGTGTGTGGGTGTATTACCATTACAAAAGTATACTTCAGGATTTCCCCAGGGTTTAACTTGTTAGAAGCTGTCAGGTGCCTTCTGGTCCAAGGCAAAAAGTATATATATTTTAGATTATTCACATAATAACACTGGTCCATTTCATATGCTATATTGGTAATGGTTTCCATATCCTAATTAGTTCTTTCAAATCTCTCTGTTCTTTTCCTCTGTGTACAGGTGAAATATGATTTTCTATATGATCTCCATCATGTGTGCTGTCAGGAGCGCTGGAGCTCGAGTGCCCACAGGAAGCAGTATGCAACCTTCATTCTTGTGTTCCTCTTCCTCCTGCCTCTTGCAGCCATGCTGCTACTCTAC
>NW_015613521.1:0-803 GCF_001515605.1 Sinocyclocheilus anshuiensis
AAAAAAAAAACAGCAAAAACAAATCAAACACTTTTATTACTGAACCACATAATTAGCCAACTTTTCGGTGGCTTCCTGTTTCTGGAGGCAAGGAGAGACTTCAATGATTTCCTTACTAAACAATTAGTTTTTTTCTGGGCCCTGGGAGCTGATGGTTGGGGTGCTGGGGCATCTCCCTCAGCAGGGGCATCTTTCTAATGTCAAAAACAGACAGTAGAATAGTTTATCAGAAAAAAATGCTTGATTAACTGAACTATGACTGGGAAATAAAATTATTTTTAAAAGTAAAGTCTGATGGTGCTTCGTTATGTTCGATAAAGGTGAGTGACAAATTCAAAACCACTTTGTCAGTGTCCTTCACATCATGGCTGCATAATGTGAGAGAGAAGAGGGAGTGCATTTTTTAATTACTGCGATATTAACCATAAACTGATTAAACTAAACATTGCTTACTGCAATTATAAGTCCCAAAAATTTGACTGGGCTTATGTTTTCTTTTTAGATCTTTGTGAATCTATATAAATTATTAGCTAAATAAATTAGTTTGATTCAGATATTGTTCAGATATTGTTTTTCTCACTTCTTCATTGCATCAGCAGTTTATTTTCATGACCTGCTGAGTATATGACGAAGGAGAAGAAGCAGAAGGAAGAAGGAGACTGGTGTCAGTTAATGTGGAAGAAGAACATGAAGAAGAACAGAAGACTGGAAAGTGAGAGTAAGAACAAAATCTATACATGTGAAATACCTCAGATGATGACTCGGGTCTCTCCTGGTCTGCAGCATCCCTCTGCTTTCTAGTA
>NW_015613522.1:0-803 GCF_001515605.1 Sinocyclocheilus anshuiensis
GCAGCTTTTGGCAGGAGAAGAAAAGGACACAACCTGATACCATACTCGCACGCACGCACGCACGCATGGTCAAGCTCAAGCCATTCTTTTCCTAAACTATCAGAGAGGATGCACTGAATGTTGACTGAATGACTGATTCTTTCTCTGCCAATTTTCTTCAAATATCATTTCAAATTGATTTTTTCTTTTACTTTTATGATCAATTAATGATCAAAAACATTTTCAGTTGATTCAGCTGATTCAAAATGTGACTGATTTAATTGAAGAATTTTCAAATTCAGTTGAATGTCACTAAATAATTGAATGTTATTTTATTACACGGCTTATCATATTTTGCTGAATGATATCCAATACTTGTTTATTATTAATTTTGGGGTGCTGATTCCAAAAATAGTGCTTGTTTTACAAAATATTATGTGCATTTCATAGCATTTTTGCTTTAGACAACCATTTGTAGGAGAAGCAATCTTATGTCCTTAATCACCAGAAAAAACATCCATAAAGACATGATTCTTACTTCTGTTTTCCCAAGTTTGTTTGATTCTCAGCCAATTTTCTCATGTATGAATGATTATGAAGACACTATTTTTTATTTAATATTTTATTTAATCCTGATTTCAAGGTTAGAATTGTGGCCAGTGACAGAAGAAAATGAAAACATGACCTAATGTTTTCTGTGGGTGTTTAACTACATTCAAACAGCAATAGAAAATGACAGATTTTGTGAAAAAGTTAAACTTGTGTTTATGTAAAGTCCCTTGACATTAAAGGGTTAGTTCACCCAAAAATGAAAATTCTGTCAT
>NW_015613523.1:0-803 GCF_001515605.1 Sinocyclocheilus anshuiensis
TGTCCTTTTCAGGTCTTTTTGCGGTCTGGGCTTGCTGTTCCTTGAACCAGTAGCCAGGAAGCCCTTACCCCAAAAAGTATCTGCAGAGGACCAAAACATCCTAACAGACATATCAAGCTCTCAAAATCTCCATCAAAACCCAGACTGCCAAAAAGAAAAGTGTTATTTTGCATAGCACACTCATAAATGTTATGTTTTTGTTTTTCGTTTGGTTAAACGAACAGTTTGGTGATCTAAGTATTTACGTTTAATAGCAAATTAGCCTGAAGGGTTCCTAAAACAGCCATAAACCTCACAGTACCGCATTTTGCATCCAGCAACACAGATGTGTGGAAAATGTACAAACCTTATACATTTGAATAGAATTTGACTTACTATGTCTAAAAATAAAGTAAAACCCTGTCTCAAATCAACTAAAAACACAGTAGGTGAAGGAGAACAGAAACAAAACCTACATTTACATCAGCGCAGAAATTAAAACACAGCCCTCACCACACGTGTGACGCACAAGATGAACCGTGACAATGCACTTAACAACCTCAATCTGAAAGCAACCAGATCATAACTTTTACTTGTTGGCCTGGATAACTGATACTGCTTAATTAGATTATATTAATATATAATAATTGTAATCTGAATTTGTAGGATATGGAGAGATTTTTTTGCAAAAGGAATCATAGGGATGCCAAGAATTGTTTGTGAAAAATGTTTTATGATAAAATTTGTTGGTTACGCTGTATTTTATTGTGTCTTTGCTGCAGTGTAATTATACATTTAAGTACTAAGTAATATTAATTAACTAC
>NW_015613524.1:0-803 GCF_001515605.1 Sinocyclocheilus anshuiensis
GCGTTTTCTATCATAACTGAATAAGAGTGCTTGTTTTAACATTATAATAATGCGCAAAAAATGCTTGCTCCCATATTATGACTCCAAGTAGTCATGAAACAGGGACGTATTTTGTAGTTGATTCATGTACATGGCCGTTAGGTGTTTAAGATTCTTGTCTAATTAAAATATATATTTTTTCGACTTTCGTGACTAGATCCGTTTTGTTCCAATCCGTTGTGTTCCGTATCGTTGTTTTGAACTAGCAATAGCCGATTTGGGTATAAATCGTTCTTTAAGTAACTTTTAATGAACAGGTTCATCAAACTAGCCGAATAAACTAACTAATTTGATTACGAACTAGATTGAATCAGTAGTCGGTTCTCGAACTGAATCGGAATCGAAGGGATGACCGACTCATTTAAGCCGAGAATGGTCTCTTTCTGATTCTCGTAACGAGTCGAAAACGAGTCGAACTGATTCTTTTTGTATGATTTACTTGATTGGGCGGTAAGATTAATTTGCAGAAATGTTAACAAATAAAACTCGATTGTATTTCTAGTATTAAAACATGCAAACAAAAACTTTTTTAATTATTTGGTTTGTTTATTGTACATGCAAATAATTATAAATCCTTTGCTTTACTAGTTAAATCATGGCTCCAACAAACACCAATTAATTTGACCAAAATATAATAAAAAAAATATGTACCTGCATATGGTTTTATTGGAACATTTTAGATCAGGTAATGTGTCAACGCCGAGACCACGTGATGACGTAACTATTAAAGGGATAGTTCACCCAAAAATGAAAATTCTGTCATC
>NW_015613525.1:0-803 GCF_001515605.1 Sinocyclocheilus anshuiensis
CCAATTCCACCTTCTCACAAGCAGCCCCCTCACCTTTCTGCACCTTCACCCCATTTCCTGCAGATCCACCCCAATCTTCCTCCACCTCCTGCTCTAAAACCACTTGCTTCCCTGCCCTCACAACACTTGCCTTGTTCCCAGCCTCCTCCATTGCATATAATTCCACAAAATCACCCCGCTCAACCTTCTGTTCTGACTCAGTCGCAGAGCCAGCAGGTCAAAGGTCATACTAGTGGTGCCCCTCCAGCTTCAGCTAGTTCTCACCCATTGCTTCCCCAAAATCGTCCTGCAACTGAGTCCACTGCTTCATTCCCTCTGTATGCTTCTCCCATCCCTGCCCATCAGCCCTCCACATCCTCCTCAGCAAGCACTCCTGTTGGACAGGCTCATATCAAAGAGGAGCCAATTGATGAGGAGGAAGAGTGCGATAGCCCGCCTCCCCCTCGCAGAAGTCCCTCTCCAGTACCGACAGTGGTTGGCATACCCAGTCACGCAAGTCAGTCAGCAAGGTATAGAGATCACATTTGTCAATACTTGAAATTTTAAATATTTATAAAATTACAAATATACAAAAAAGGTTTCCCAATGTAGTAGCCTAAAATATTTTTTATATTCTAACAAAATGCTATTCACTAAGATGCAAATAATTGTGTAATTCAGCATACAAAGTCAATTCTGTTTTGTCAATTGCAGATTCATCAAACACCTCAGCCGAGGTTACAACTCCTGCTCTCGCACAGACCTGTACTTTACCCCATTGGCCTCTTCAAAACTGGCCAAAAAACGAGAGGAAGCTGCTGAAA
>NW_015613526.1:0-803 GCF_001515605.1 Sinocyclocheilus anshuiensis
CCGGAACTTCTGATAAGTTGACGCCGGGCTAAACGGGCCACAGAAACCATCAGGGAGTCTGAATTAGGCTGAGTCACACGCACAACATGCTTGTGTGAACTCGGAGATATGAGACAAAAACACAATGTTCTTTTCTACTCTTTTTTTTCTTCCACTCAGTATATTATCAAATGTTTTCTTCAAAGCTCTTCTGCTACAGAACAAGACCTCATCTTGATTCACACACATTATAAATTCAACACCCACATACAAGCAAATACACCGCAGTATTCACACACTGCACGTTCATTCACTCCTGTCTGACTGAAGCTTTACTTCTCATATAAATGGATAGGAGTTTTGGGTCATGCTCCATAATGAGAGCTGGTGACTGTAGTGTAATATATGGCTCCATCCAGTGTACAACAATGGAACTACAATTGCAGAAAGATGAAAAATAATAATAAAGAAAAAGAAAAAAAAATTACAGAGAGACAAAAAATTACACTTCTCTACTGGCTGCTTTAAAAGCATAAAAGGGACAAATTCCATGTTTTTGTTGTGAGACTTATTAGATGTACTTGATAAACTATTATCTAACATCAAATTAACATGGCATAAAAAGTATAGCTAATTTTAAGCACATTAAAAATCTTAAATTGGTTAAATTGGTAATTTTGGCAAACTGCATCCTACAGTTAGAATCATACAACATTGTAATTTTGACAATTTGATAATAATAATTTGAACTGATATTAAATGATGGAAGCCTGTTTATGCCACATAATAAAATAAAATAAAATAAAGAAAAATAAATAAATAAA
>NW_015613527.1:0-803 GCF_001515605.1 Sinocyclocheilus anshuiensis
CATCAGGAGGCTGAGGCTGCAGCCCAAAGAGAGGCCCAGGATGAGGGGCAGAGCAGGCCGGAAAACAGCCAGGAAAGAAGACAGGCGCATGGTCGAGCAGGGGCTCTTCAAGCCAGTCAATGGATGTCAAGTCTCGATAGGTCTCCTTAGAGAGCAGTTCAAGTAACAGCACAGTCTCGTTTACAGTGGATTACAGTAGAGGCATTCGACAGGGATTCTGTAAAGGTTCATATTTAAATTCCTGATACCATGCGTGCTTGTGTCTAATCATAACATGAGTAGTTAATTCAGCGTCGATGTCTTCACAATCCGATTAACGGACGACGATGTCAAGTTCAGCAGCGAAAAGCCAAAACAAAAGGAAGAGCAACAGCAACCAATCTGACCTGCCTCTTCACAGTCAGATGACTGACATCGGGACATATGGGTCTGATTTAACATCCAAACATGCAAAACCGACACACTACCACCCTCCATATAAATTAGTCCACTTTCATCTAGCAAGACATCCTCCTGCACGCAATATGCGCGAGCTGCATGCACGAACACATTATTTGAGAATTACATTTACATTACTAGATGAGAAATCACCTCCCCTGGTGCACTTTCATGCACAGTTGACCTGAAATATTACAAAGTTCAGGATATCAGGGTGTAATATCCATTTTGTGGTCCGAAAGACAACTGATGATAAATTACAATCAATAAAAAGTCCTCCACTGTCTCGCATAGCTTCGTAAGTTAGCTGCTTTGCTTGCACAGAGGCTGAGCAACATTAGCAGCCACCAGCGATATTTCCCCCA
>NW_015613528.1:0-803 GCF_001515605.1 Sinocyclocheilus anshuiensis
CTATCAAAATAATCTGGCTGTGGGCGCGGGCCAGATATAATTGCTGGCGGGCCAGTTTTGGCCCACGGGCCACCTGTTGCCGACCACTGCCTTAGAAGATCTGAATCCAGGCTACTATAAGAAGCAACAATTACATGATAATTAGCAGGATTAATAGTATTATTAATAAAAAATATAACATAAAATCTAAATAATAGTAGTAATGTTTTACTTTAAGTATAATCTATCAACTATTAGCATTATTGTTAGAAATTATGTTTTGAAATTATAATAAAATGCATTTGTAAAAAGTCTGTGTACACAAAATAAAACTGCTGCATGATATGTCGTTGCAGCCAATTAAAACATAATTGATATTTAATCTGCAATTATGTTGAGTGGGGAAATCAGGAAATTTTCAATGAAGACTCTCATATGCTCTTGTTTCAGGCAATGCAAAAGTCTGGTCGTCCACTAAAATCTATCAAGCAGAGGCTAAAGGGTAAGGAAGGACGTGTCCGAGGTAATCTGATGGGGAAGCGTGTAGACTTCTCTGCCCGAACCGTCATCACGCCTGACCCTAACTTGCAGATCGACCAGGTCGGGGTTCCCCGTTCCATCGCCGCAAACATGACATTCCCCGAGATCGTCACACCCTTTAACATTGACAGGTAATAGTAGTTTTTATCTCTTAATGAATACACATCTCACTTACAAAATATTTGAGTGTCTTCTGAGAGGTCTCCGTAACTCAGTGCTCTCCTTAACTTTACAGACTGCAAGAGCTTGTGAGGAGAGGTAACAGTCAGTACCCTGGAGCCAAA
>NW_015613529.1:0-803 GCF_001515605.1 Sinocyclocheilus anshuiensis
ATGTACTGTACTTGATATATATCCAAAATAATCGACATTGAATCGAATCGAATCAAATTGGTAATCGAATCGAATCACAAGCTTGTGAATAAGAATCAAATCGAATCGTGAAATTTGTGTCAAAACCCAGCGCTAGTCTTTAGGTACATGTCATAGTGTCTCTACTAAACTCCTTGAAAATCATAAGCAGCGATGTCTGACTTTGGAAACTATAGTTCTCTCCTTCAATATGAAGAGGTCATACATGAAGGCCCTGTCCCAAATTGCACCCTAAACCCTCACAGTCTTCCTCTGAGTCTACACTTTCATGATGTAATGCCGCTTTGATTGTCGAGTAGAAGTCGGCTGCGTAGCTCACAGGCTTAGCAGAAGTGCGCAGCGAGGGCACATAGTGTATTTTCTAGTGTATTCCTTTAACTTCTCAGGTAATGTCAATGGTGTGACCTATTTCAAATGCATCCTAAATTACAACAACAGTGGTTACATACACATATGTTTAATTGTTTGATCAAAATTTTTGCTAGGGACAATTTAGTAGTCGCTGGATATTGGTAGGGACGTGTCCCTAACGTCCCCTACTAAATTCTACACCCTTGCTAACTTTCTTAAAGGAACACACAGAATTCAATACAAATTGTGCTCTATAAGTGGCATAGCCTAATGTCAGTTACAACAGTAAATAATTTCAACCCATCCTTCCTTTAAAGGAATAGCTGAAAATGTACTCACCCTCAGGCCATCCAAGATGTCAATGAGTCTGTGTCTTCATCAGATTTGGAGAAATGTAGCATTGCATCAGTGTC
>NW_015613530.1:0-803 GCF_001515605.1 Sinocyclocheilus anshuiensis
CTGGAGCCGTGCCTGCCCGCCCTCCCCGAGGAGCAGACGGTGTGGTCGGTTCTGTTCGGGGCCCCGGAGCTGAGCGCGCGAGACACGGACGC
Organism: Sinocyclocheilus anshuiensis; assembly: GCF_001515605.1. Taxonomy (NCBI): domain Eukaryota; kingdom Metazoa; phylum Chordata; class Actinopteri; order Cypriniformes; family Cyprinidae; genus Sinocyclocheilus; species Sinocyclocheilus anshuiensis. The sequence goes on from NW_015613530.1 coordinate 93, forward strand.
GCTCTGCTTCCAGCTGCAGGTGTATCTGGGTCACGCACTCGACACCTGCGGGTGGAGGATCCTGTCTCAGGTTCTGTTCCCGGACAGCGACGACTGCGAGGAGTACTACGAGAGTCTGAGCGAGCTGCGGCGGAAGGGCTTCGAGGACGCGCTCCAGAGAGCCAAGGGACACCTGCAGCAGGTGAGAAGCTTCCCGCGTCACATCCGCTACATCACAGTACACGTGTGCAGGCGCTTCTCAGCGAGCAGAAATATGTGCTGTAAACGTTATTTCTGAATGTTTGTTCATAACTTTCAGAGAACCTTCGACAAAGTTCAGTGGATAGCAAACCTCAGCCGTGTGATTGTTTATATCGTGGCAAAATCTCACTATATTATCATCCAGCTCTAATCTGATAAATGTGACGATAAGACATGAAGATATTAAGATATAATAAACAATAACATCACGATTTTCTGCAAAATATACAAATACATTTGACTTGACTAACTGCAAACACACACACACTCAAAATGCTGACTGTTTTCATTCACAACACTAGAGCTACTGTTTAAGCTCAAACACAAACTTCTTTTCAGATGTTTTTCTGAAAGTGTGTTTGTGTCTGTTTACAGTAAATGACAGTATGACACCTGCTGTGATGCATCTGTGACATTCATGCATTCATAGGCTTGAACAACAACTGCTGTATCACCTCACTGACTACACAC
>NW_015613531.1:0-803 GCF_001515605.1 Sinocyclocheilus anshuiensis
TATATCATTGATATCGCGATATGACACTTTTTTATCATGTAAAAAATTATACCGTTATTATCGTGGACGATATGATATGGCACACCCCTATATCCAACTTTATATTTATATACTTTATCATTAAGACTGTCAAATAAAATTATTTTAACTTCTAAAAACACTTTTTGTGATCCCTGCTGCATTCAGTCACGCTCCAGCTAACTAACAAAAACGTGTCCTGTGTGAACAGCCCCTAAACATACCGCTGGATGAACTGTCCAAAAGGCTTCAAGCAAGTCTGGTTTGTGTAAACGGAAGTCTCTCTATGAATAAACCCTAATGGGAGAAGATGTTTTAGAGACCCACCACGAAACTGCACCTCCCACTGTGAAGATGCAGGCCTGACCCCATGTACTGAATCCTCTCATTAATATCCTTCCTGCAGTCACTACTTGCAGGTCTGATAAAAAGACGAGAGTGTTATGCAACGTGCCCTCAGAATGACACATTATATGACACACATGCACACACATGAGAGCAGAGATAACACACAGGTAAGCCACAGAGGTCTCACTTCCTGCCACACAGCTGCTGCTGATGTGGGGGTGCTTCCTCTGGCATCACAAGATAGATGACAGAGAGAGAAACAGTAGTATTATGACAGGAAGCAGCCCTTGGGGTGACAGACAGGTTTTTTTGTGTTGTTCTTTTTAAATGGAAGTCTCAGTGAAGGGCCATTGTATTTTTTTTCTTCCTGTTAGCCCAGACAGGCCAGGAGTTTAGATTTTACCTAGCTGACATTTTAAATGGATGCAACACAAAAT
>NW_015613532.1:0-803 GCF_001515605.1 Sinocyclocheilus anshuiensis
AGCATGCATATTACTAGCATATTGGCTGTTTATTAGTACTTATTGTATAAAGCACATATTAATGACTTATTCTGCATGACTATATTTTAGATCCCTTAATCCCAACCAATACCTAAGCAGCAAATTAGGTAAACTCTTAGTTAATAGTAAATATGTGTTCCCTACTCTAAAGTGTTACCTTTTTCTACTAGCTGAACAAAGTGTCACTTAGTGTTGTAGGCAAGACCACCTAAATTGAGACCAAGACCAGAGTGTGTTGAGAGCAAGACAAGACCAAGGCTGCAGAGGTGGCACAGAAGTCGCATCCGAATGTTACAGATTAAATATTGTTGAGATTCTGAAAATAACATTTTTGATATAGAAATATGATGGAAAAATAAAATGCTTTTAAATATGAAACTAAAACCACCAATTAGCTAGGTGGCAGCAAATCACTTAATGAGTAAGTCATGGAATCATTTATTTAGCTGATTCATTCGAATTCAGCAACGAAACACAGCTGTGTGTTGCTCGGAAACACACAACAGTTCTGCTGTGGATTTGTTTGGAACTATTTCCATTGCCAATAGACTTGTGTTAAAAGTAGTGTCTAAATGTAATACACTTACAATTAACTTCTTGTTGAATGTTTGAATAAAATCAATATCACATTGTGCTCAATTATATATGTTATAATATAAAAACGATCTTATACAAGTACTTTTTTGTAATCATATCTGACATTTTTTGGGAATTTGGATTAATTTTGGTGAATGTTTTATCAAAAGAAATCAAATTAGAAATAAGTTATTGATTGCATTTGA
>NW_015613533.1:0-803 GCF_001515605.1 Sinocyclocheilus anshuiensis
GGTGAGTAAATCACAACAGATTTGTATTTTCTGAGGGAACTAGCATTCAAAAAAGGGTTGCAATTAACAAAACATTTTGAGATGTGCATGTTTAAGGTGGCCTGACAAGCTCTGATTATCCAAAAGCCCTGAGGTTAAGAGGCAGGAGAAGGTGGGATGTGAAACGTTACTAAAAATGACTGGTTTTGTGAACCTATACTGAACTTTACTTATGAACGGGGAGGTGCTGAAAAGGACAGAGATCTTAAGTAAGTTAGTGAGTTTTTTGGAACAGAGTGAAAAACGAAAGCTTTAAGCACAGGAAAAGAGAATTTGAAACATGAGGCTCTCAGAGTAAAGAATAGTGAGAGGGCAAAGGTCAGTGTCACGGAAACGGTGGAAGGAGGTCAAGATTCCTCGTTGCCAGAGTCGTCTTCATCGCCAAAACAGTCCCCGGCCATTTCATTGCCAATCCCACTGGCCTCCGCCTCGTCTTCGTCATCCTCCTCCTCCTCTATGTCATCGTCATATAGATCGTCATAGAGCAGGTCAGAGCTACTGTCGTGGGAAGGCACTTTGGTCTGGATGCAGTACTCAGCTAGCGTCGTTGGTACTTTAACTCCATCTCGCTCTGCATCTGCCTTAGTGGACATCACCTGCTTCCTGTGCACAATGCAAAGACAGAGTCAGCAAACCAGTTAAGGCTTTTTGGAACAGCTGCAAAAGTAATACCTCTCTCTCGCGCGCTTGTAGCCTGTATCATTTCATATGAAATCGCGAAAGAAACTACGAGCATGCAATGTCGTAGTAGTTATGTCGTCAGT
>NW_015613534.1:0-801 GCF_001515605.1 Sinocyclocheilus anshuiensis
CACGAACAGCTTGTAACACTCCAAAGAGAAAGGAAAATCTGAAATTGCATCATATGATCCCTTTAAGTAAATATGTTTTAAAGGTTAAGTGTGCAATCTATTCTATATTAAAATGCAAGGATTTCTCATATCTCAACTTAATACACAGTAACTATAAGAAATTATACCTAGACATTTTTAAGAAAATTCCCTGAAAATTGTAAGTAACATGGGGTCAACTAATGGTGTGTCTGTCAATCAATGGTAGATAAGAGGAGTATGGAAACCTGTTTGTTTTTGTGATTCAGATTGGTGCCACTACAGACACAGAAATAACACACTTCCAATTTAACACAGATGAACTGTATATGTTCTGAATGTGTTGGAAAAGCAATACACTACCCTTCAAAAGTTCATGTTAAAGTTAATGTTTTTTGATAAAAAACAAACAAACAAACAAACAGTGAAAGCAGTAATACTGTGCACTATTAATACAACTTTCTATTTTAATTTATTTACAAATGTAATTGATTGATGGCAAAGCTGAATTTTCAATTCAATTTGTCATGTGATCCTTCAGAAATCATTCTAATATGTTGAAACTTTTCTAACTATAACCAATGTTAAAAACAGTTGTGCGGCTTAATATTTTTGTGGAAACTGGCATATATTAATTTTTTTTCAGGATTATTTGAGAAGAAAGCTCAACATAACATCATTTATTTAAAATATAAAGAAATTACAATAGAAAATATAAATATCTTTACTCTCACTTCCAATCAATTGAATGTGTCCTTGCTGAGGAAAAGATAAAAAAAATCC
>NW_015613535.1:0-803 GCF_001515605.1 Sinocyclocheilus anshuiensis
AAAAACTGTGTCCGTCTTCATCTCAGGCTGCAAAGCAACAAAATGCGATTATTTCAATTTTCTGTGCAGCGGTATTAGTGTTAGTCTCTAGCCGTGTCTCTTTCTGAGAGCTCCGTTTTTATTCTTACTGCACAAACACAGAGAGTCACCGACAGACACAACAGGGAGAATGGTTGAAAGAATGAGAGTGGGAAAGAGCAGAAGAAGATGGGGTTGAGCTGAACATGGTTCCCAGAGTTTCAGCACCCCCTGCTGGTTTTGTAATACCCTGGGCTAAAACTTCTGACCCTACGACCCTTCAATCTGCCCTGGGCAATCCTAGAGCACAGGCCCCTCCAGCACACTGCTTTAAAGAGTGTGTGTGTCCACTGTCTGTTTACTTCAGCTCAGAAACACAGTGAATGGAGTCATAGTCATAGCGGCCAACAACGCTCTCCTCTGATAACCCCTCCATGGATTATTTCAGCACTGGATTCTGGGATGGAGGGGAATGATGAGAATAAAAAAACGCGTGTTTGTCTGCGAGCGCTGCGAATGTGTGTGTGTGTGTGTGTCTGTGTGCTTTTGTGCAGGGCTCGTATAGAGGAGAGGACGGGGAACATGCCTCCTGACTGCCGATGATTTGACGACCCCAGATGGAGCGGCGGGGCTGCTCTGTTGTTTCATTATCAGTGAGGTTCACGTTCGGCAGAGGCACTATCATTATCCATCAGCCTTAATGAGACAATGCCACTGCTGTAAAGGTCAGGCAATTATTGTGTGCGAGACTTTCCATGAGAGGCAGCTAAAATGGGGAGATAAAA
>NW_015613536.1:0-803 GCF_001515605.1 Sinocyclocheilus anshuiensis
CGACTTGGTACCGAAATACCGGGTCTTTTGACAACACTACAACATTCTTAAAAATATCTTCTTTTGTGCAGAAGAAAAAAGTCAGACAGGCTTAGAACGGCATGAGGATGAGTAAATTAGAAACTTTTTGGGTGAACTGTCCCTTTAAATTTAAGGCTCTACATGCTCGTTCCACCCTGCACTGAATGTTTACACTGCGTGTTCAATAAAAACGTCTCAGTGTTTGTGTTTTATTTGTTTAAGCTGATCTAAAGTTGTGACTTTGTTGAAGATCAGATCACATTTTTCAACTAATTTATACAGAAATCCAAAGGTAACCCAAGGGTTCACATACTTTTTCCTGCAACTAAGTTTAAGAACTGAAATTTTCAAATGATTAATTCCAACTTTTAAGCCCTAAAACCACATTTTACATTTAACTCAAAAGGCCACTTCAATTAACATTTTTGGATGGATAAGGTGGAAAAGGCAGTTTGAAAACATAATTACATTTCAGTAAATGTAGCCCTAGGTATATGCCATTAGCAATTAACAAGCTCTTTCTTAACAGTTTAAATAGTTCCTGGAAAAATGTTACAACTCCCAAGCCATTACCTGGATCTCCTGAAGGTGCGGTAGGCACTGGGCAACGAGTGCTTGGTTTTGGATTTGGATCTGGAGCGTGAGCGTGAGCGGGACCTGCACCTTCTCTTATGTTTTTTCTTCCTCTTGTCCCGTTCTCGATCACGATCCCTATCACGATCCCTTTCAGGCCCACGGGAAGAAGACGAGGAGGAAGAAGTGGTCACATGAGAAGCAGGGGC
>NW_015613537.1:0-803 GCF_001515605.1 Sinocyclocheilus anshuiensis
TGATGCTGAAAATTCAGCTTTGCATCACCGGAATAAATTACACTTTAACATAGATTCACATAGAAAACAGCATTTGAAATTATAATAATATTTCAATTTTTACTGCACTTTTGATTAAATGAATGCAGCCTTGGTGTGCAGGAGAGACTTCTTTCAAAAACATTTAAGAAATCTTAAATGTTCTAAACTTTTGGTAGTGTCAAAAAAAACCCTGTTTACATTTTTAGTAACTTTTGAGTAAATATTCTGTAAATGAGCTAATGCACATTGAAATACTATAGAAGGTGATGCTTAACTCGCTAACTGTATCCATGGCAAGTTATTTTATTGGACATTCGATGGCGTTTCATTGGAATTTTTCCAACTTGCTGGACACAAAGTAAAAGATCATCAAAAGTTTATTGGCTTATAGTCATAGACAGCTAACTAAACTCCAGTTTAAGTTCTGTCAAATGACACCCTTAGTATGAGAGACGCTGGACTGGTAACCAAAACCATCAGTCTAGTATTTACTTCTCTAATAACCTAGTTACTGAAAACTCACAGACGCTGTTTGAGTTTGTAGTAGATCTTTTAACTATTAAAACGCATTCATGTGGAATCAAAGGTGAGCGAAACATCAGAGATGCGGACGGATGCCTGATTTGACGGAAAGGTCAGTGAACATATGGGTGGCATTTGGCAGCAGTTGGTGGTGTTTTGAAGAACCTTTGAGCTCAGAGTAATTTCCCACTGCTCTCAGATCAGTCTGTGCATGTAATTAAAGTTGCTGGAATGGATTTGGTCAAAGGAAGCTGGTCCAT
>NW_015613538.1:0-804 GCF_001515605.1 Sinocyclocheilus anshuiensis
AGCCAGAACCAATCAGATGACAGTATTAATGCTAGGTAATTGTGTAACCTACGACTTAAAGTGTATGTACACTAGGAGAGAATATATAAACAGATATTTATCTTATAGTGATGAGCCGTATTACCTCTCTGTTGCGAAGAACATTTGGAGTGGCAAAAGAGCATGTCGGCACAGATCATTTAGGAAATAAATATTACTACATACCCGAGCAGAAGTCATGGACAGGTAGGTCATGCATAGGACTTTGACGAGTAATCTTGACCTCTTTTTAAACCACTAATAGCCAATTTCATACAAGTTTATTGATATTAATGCAATATAATAACAATACTGTTTATAAATTGTTATTAATATTGAGAATTATCCATATAATTAAAATATATTATCTAAATGCTTAAAATAACTTAAAATAAAAGTAAATATTTTGAATTGTAGCCATTCTGTACAATAAATACTTTCCAGTCATCTTCCAATCAAGCTCATTTTTTGACCAGTGGTTATAGATAACTTACCTTTTTGTTGTTTAATTTGATAGTTTAAATAAACCTAATGCCTTGTCTTCCTCAGGACGGGTCATCCGGCCCAGACGCCTAGTAGAAGCAGCCAATCCAAAAGAGTTTGAGTACATGGAAGGAAGCATTCCTTCTGAATGGGATGGTAATAGTGACTACATTAATGAACAAATACAATATTTTTACGATAATGTGAATCCAACCAAAATTTCAGTCCAGATTGTTTCTGTATTAACTGTGTAAACTAAAATGTATCATTTTGTATTTAACTTTAATATGTAAATGTTTTCAT
>NW_015613539.1:0-804 GCF_001515605.1 Sinocyclocheilus anshuiensis
AACGTTATCACAGCTCTATATTTCTTGGGCCCGAAAACCATTTCCTGCCCAAATTGTTTCTATTCTCTGAAAGATGATCCCCCCCAACCCCACCCCCCCACTAGTATTTCAACATATCTCTTCTGAATGAATGAAGGGAGCTCATGGATTGAAGAGGGATGAATTTCCAAACCTTTACATTTGGGTAACAATAGCAATAGTCACTTGTGAGTTTGCAGTCTTTATTTCACTGACATTTTGTGGTGAATAATGTCATTTTTTTTCTTTGCAGGTGCACGTTTTTTGTGCATGTATCTGTTTGTTGGCTCATTTGCATTCAGATTACTCTTGTTCTGTGTCTGCTACGTCTAAAGCTAATGCAGTAGAGGAAAAGATTGATTGCGGAAACTTTAGCTGAGTCCATGAGCATCAGGAAGCATTGAGAAAGCTTTCAATCTCTGTTTGCTTTCCCATCTCTCCCAACAAGAGAAACAGCACAGGTCATGCAAAATTCAACAGCCAACAAGGGCACAATGTAAGAAAGAGGTATAAAGAGCATCAAATACGGACACACACTTTTGTCCTTGAAAGTAAGCTCGGCATGTACTGTACATAACATTATTTATGTGTGTGTGTTTTTTTTTTTTTTTTTGCAATTAAGTCTATTTCAACCTCTGCTTCAAAGATCAAAGGTTTTGGCTGGCGTGATTGTGGCCAATGCTGAATACACTGTAAATTTGGTTTAAATATGGGTGATTTGCAAAGCAATATTTTTTTTTTAATCAGTAAAATGAAATGAAATATAGGTAAAAATGAGCAAGAATA
>NW_015613540.1:0-803 GCF_001515605.1 Sinocyclocheilus anshuiensis
TTCTTTTTAGCAGCATCATATGACCCCTTTAATTTCTTTAAAAAATAATCACACTGACCCCAAACTTTTGAACAGTAGTGTATATATAATATTTTCTAAATAGCATATATATTTATATTATTTATATTTTTAATTTTAGGTTTTTCATTTAGGTTTTAGTTTAGGTACGAAAAATATGAGGTTAACCTCCTTGTTTCTAAGATCCGTTTCTCAGTTCTAGTACTCTATATTCACTCTTTATATTCACCAAGAACATATTGAAGGAGTCAACTTTGGTGAAACCATGTTCAACAAGTTGTTTGTTATTTCTGTTAGGTATCAAAGTAATATCAACCTTTTTCTGTTCTAAGCTCAAGTACAGGTTTTCACTGTTTACTGCACACAGTTCCTGTTTCCTTGGTACTATAGCAACGTTTTAAAATCACCCTTACGATCTGCATCTGCAGCAAGTTTTAGGAGGCCAAAGCAGCACATGAAACTTGCTCATGTGAAAGGCCCTTCACACTCCTGCTATAATGAAAATGGAGAATACTTGCACTAAAATACAAATTTTTTCTTCCTGACATATGACTCTAATAATGAGAGATTATTAGGCATCGCATGAATATGTATACTCCATCAAATTACAAGCAGATCGTGTTTCATAAATCATGTCTCATAAATCATGCATGAAGGTGTGAGAATCAAAACCATATCCTTAAATTATTTGTCCTTATATATATTCCTGAAATGATGCTTGACTCTTTTTTGTGTTTGTATCCAGTTCATACAACCATGAAATCAGCCCTGTGCATGTTGACGAC
>NW_015613541.1:0-804 GCF_001515605.1 Sinocyclocheilus anshuiensis
ACTTCCAGAAACTGGAAGTGACAACATACTTTTGAATGGTGGTGTATAATGAAGTACAATTAAGTTGTACAAAATTGTACAAGTCAGTACAGGTTATTAAAACACTCATATTTTATTGTTTCTGAAACTGTTGTTGTCTAGACTGTAAACATGAGATAAAGATAGAGATTTTCTTTTTAAATGATGTTCCAGAAGATGAATTAATCCTAATTAAAATTTTGGACAATATACTTTATTCAGGGGAAACCTGAAATTAAAAATAGCGAAGCTTTGATACAATTAAACAAGATTTTCTGACACAACAGAGTTGATAATAATGGCATAATTATTAATAATAATTAGTCAAAAAGCAAAACAATTTAATGTTAATCAGTTTTTGTGTTTTGACACATTTTTTAACCTCTCTCCTATCTGTACCCTCCACAATTTATCTGCAGGGCCAGCTTTGTTCTTATTTAATTTGCTGCTGTTTTATTTCATTTATTTCTTGTGTTGCACAAATTGCTTTTTGACCTTGCCCGTTGAATTGAAAAGCCATTGATACACAGACATTTGTGCACAGACTGTACTCCGGCATTAATCTTTCCACCTGCGATGTGGTACCCTGTTCCAAGGTGGTCAGATATATTTCTTTCTTTCTTTGTGCCCTGTATTATTTTCATTATCTTAAGAGGGCATAGAAAAGCTCATTGATGCAGCCGTCTGCAGTGGCGAAGCACACACTCGCTCAGACTCACACATACACACACTCTTGCAGGGCATCTAAAAATGCCTCTCTTGCATTCTGCTCTGACAGTGATAGAG
>NW_015613542.1:0-804 GCF_001515605.1 Sinocyclocheilus anshuiensis
AATATTACTGTTTTTATTGTATTTTTTATCAAATAAATGCAGTCTTGGTGAGCAAAAGAGACGTCTTTCAAAAATATTAAAAAATATTACCATCCCCAAAACTTGAAGCGGTAGTGTATTTAAAAAATCAGGAATAAAATGTAACCACAGTGCCATCTTAAATTGTGTTTAAGATCAAATCAGGCTAAAACAGTCTTTTTCAGGCTGCTCAAAGCTAATGCGCATAAGTGCTTTTGAGTATACAAAAAAAAATCCGCTCTTAACAGTAAGCCGTGACTTTCATATTGAGTGTTGTGGTTTCTTTTATTTATAAATGTATGAAGGGACTGATTCTCAGCCTTTCTTCAGCCTTTCTTCAGCCTTCCATACTGAAGGTGCACCAGACAGTGCAAACATTTTCAGTTGGGCTTTAGGGCAGTGTTTGTTTGTATCTGCGTCAAAAATAGTTGACTTGTTTCTGCTTGTGCCCTTTTAAAGATGATCCGTGTCCTCCAGAGGACGTCTACTGCTGTGAGCATGTGCGAGTTACGACAGGTGCGTGCAGCGCAGCGCAGCGGCTGTATGACAGGAGACAGAGAGGGGTCAAGGTGTCTGTTGGTGCTCTTGTGTGCCAGCGTATGGCTACTGTGTCATTGCAGGGCACATCGCCCCAAACGACAGATGGGAGGGGTTCTGTCCCGTGTGCCACAGGAGGCTTACGTTAGGAGCAGATGGGGAGAAAGGAGAGCTCTTTTTGTGTGCGTGCGTGCGTGTGTATGTGTCCTCTTCATTTCACTCAATGGGTCACATGAAAGCCTTTCATTG
>NW_015613543.1:0-804 GCF_001515605.1 Sinocyclocheilus anshuiensis
AAAAAAAAATGATATAACATTACACACATAGTCTACATGCATCACACACACTTGCACGTACATGAGCAGTGATGCTGGGTGACACAGTTCTTCATCTTGATGGTTAATATCTTGACAGAAGCTATGCAGCATGAGGCCAAAACATGTGAGGAAGGTGCACACGGTGAGACCAAACTTCACCAGGAAACACAACACAAACAACCGCAATGTCTGCAGAGAAATAAACAAAACTACTGCACATCTCTTTAGCTAATCAATTATTCTAGATACAGTAAATAAGTGTCTTGCGTATTAAAACAATTTATGATTAACTCAATCAGCAGATTGTTCAATCCAACGAAAGATGAACTAAAATATTCAGAAAATACATGACATACCCCCTTTTAAAAGCCTTTCCTGTTTCTTTACCTTTTTTTAGGTAGGAATCTCAGATTTTTACCAGAAGGAACTTTCATGATGGAATTGTCAGATGGCTTTCCCAGAAGGGACACATTGGAAAGAGGAATATAGTTAAGAGAGTAAATTATGCCTTCGAAAACCTATTTCAGACACAAAACTAAACTGGACAGTTATAGTACATGTTTATATGCAAGGATTTTATCAAACATTCAAGATAGGAACAGGTTAAAATGAAAGAAAACACATATTGACTGACCACTAACCTAAATATGTAGGAGCCCTCTTTGTACTTATTTTTGACTTTTAGTCATTTTGTGTATGTATTTGGATTTATAGTATTGTTTATTATATTCATACATCCCTCAGTAAGGGAAAATAGAAACAGGACAGAAAGAGGACATCACT
>NW_015613544.1:0-804 GCF_001515605.1 Sinocyclocheilus anshuiensis
TGTTAGACCTTTTTCCCTCTCTCCCACGCTTGGTACCACTGCCTCATCATTAGCATGCAAGCCACAAACACTCACACACACACATACAATCCTGTACCCAGGCTTTCACTTCAAACACCGGCGTAGTTTCAGTTCACATGCAGCCGGTAGCATCAGAGCCCAGGAAGCTGCAGTTAGGAAACCATACCGCATTCAAAACATGTAAAATGCATGTTTGCAAATGAGGAACTTATACATAAATATAAACAAGTTCAATTAGCCAAATCCGCGTGAAACAGATAAACATGCTCGTTTGACCATATGTGTGTAAGAAACCCACAACAGCCTGTGGCTTCGACTGCAAAATTTAAGTATACAAACACGTAGGTTCCAATCATTTTCATGAATCGTGCTTTTCTTTTACAAATGTCATGTACCTCCCAAACCATTTACATGCTTGAGTTTGCCAGTGTCCTATTTCACACGGAGCTGCTCGGAGAGAATTCTACTGCAGAATTACTTTTAAACATAATAAGAGTAGAGCGCAGAGGGAGTAAGCCAAAAAAACACTCACTTAATATCAGCCAGAGGGACACAAGAACACAAGCTCCTTTATATGCTAATAAGACTCTGCCGCTGTGCAGTGCTTACATTCTGCCTTTTCCATCATGCACTTACTATATTTTCACATATTTGCATGGTTCATATCATAACCTCAGCAGCACTCTATATTCAAACGTGCCGTTTTGGCAACCCTGTTACCAAAATTTGGGATACAAAATTGTGGCTCTTTTTTGTAAATTTCAACCAATAGTAAAAAAAAAA
>NW_015613545.1:0-803 GCF_001515605.1 Sinocyclocheilus anshuiensis
TTTGGACAGCTTGGAGAAGCTGCCAGTGATGTCATTAAGAGACACTGGCCTGATAAGGCATGCGGACTGGCTGAATAAATAAATAAATTAAATGAATATCTTATATATTCTTTTCACCTCCCTCTAGGCCTCGCTCACCAAATCATGACCACTGGCTATATCTCAAACCCCCTACCCACAATAAAATCCTGGCACCCTTGACACTGCATCCCCCTTCAACTCCAGCTCTGATACTCCACCCCCAATTTCCATCTATCTATGTGTGCGGAGAGGTGGGGAAACGGAATGCGGCTCGGCAATAAATAATAAATTTGACTAATACACATTCAGCCTGAGTCACAATTTAGCGCACCCGTCCTCCCGCTCCGCACATCCCACCAAGACAAGCGGCCGAGGGACTGAATCCAAAAGCGGATCATCCTAGTAGATTGGGTGCAATCCCTTGTCGAAATTGTCTTCTAAACTCTTAGAAAGAAAAGAAAGCTCCGCTTTGTTTATTCTCGCACAGGCTACCAGCTTCGCCAAAGCTACGGAGGTCTCAGCGCACTACGGTTGCTTGAACGCCCGAGCCGGCGTCTAACTCTCCAGCCAGCCAGTGACTAGGAGAGCGTACCAGTGTTTGTGTATGTGTGTGTGCGGGAGGGAGAAAAAGAGAGAGAGACACACACGGAGAGAGGGAGAGAGTGGGGGTATTATGCACTCTAGATGTTGGCTCTTGCTTTAAGCAGCCTGCCTGCAAGCCCAGGTACAGCGCGCCGGCTCTCTAAATAAGCAGCACATTCAGGAACCCCATCAGGACAGTA
>NW_015613546.1:0-804 GCF_001515605.1 Sinocyclocheilus anshuiensis
ATAGCACTTATTCAAAGACTAGTCAATACTTTAATTCTAACACTACTCTTTGTGACATTAATACATTTGCAGAGGTTTCAAATTAAACTAACCCCTCAGTGAGGATATTTAATGATCTAATTCACATACTAGCATTTCAAAATCCTCTATTTTTGACCTACAACACTGTATCTGTGAGAACCACTGTCAATCAGAAGAGTGACCCCTCTTAAACGGTTCTTAAATCTCTCGGTGCAGAATTGGTGTGCTTATTTGATTAAGATTTAGCCCAGTGAATGCTCCCAGGATAGGTCTCTGCTCGGGCCAAAAAAGGAGGGTGGGAAGCCCAGGGATTAAGTGCGACACTCCCACTAATGCAGTCAAACTGTCACCCAGATCAAAGGGCCCTGCAGGAGATCGACAGGAGTTCGGGCAGGTGTCCCCTCCTATTCTAATGCCAAGACAAGTGCATGAACTCTAATCGGCAGAGAGACAGTGCAGTTACCACCACATCCCCATTCTCTTCCCTCCTTATTAAACGTGGTGCATGTGAACCACAGTGAATGACCACAGCTCACCTATCAAACAGATATGTTCGTTATCAAGCTCAATAAAAAAAGAAGCAAATCCAAGGCAAGCTTTAGCTGATTTAGTCACACTCCCACTATCTATACCTATAACTCGGCATGAAAAACATTCATTTTAGTGAGGCCTTTGTCCCAGTTGATCATTTATCAAGATGTCAGGAAAGCAAACAACTTATCGAAGCAATGTTATTGCAACTGTTATGGAGTACAATTAAGTAAAATGTCACTTTGCTTAAAC
>NW_015613547.1:0-804 GCF_001515605.1 Sinocyclocheilus anshuiensis
AATGTAGCTAAAATACATTGATTGCAACCACTTACCTTAAAAAAATGTAGCACATTCAATTAATCATTTTTTTTTAGTGTATTATAGTATTTTATCCCAGTTGGCGTTAAATAATTAAATTTCATGTCGACTTTAACAAAGTCCAAATTGCAACCGTTCCCAGTGTTGTCACTGCAATAATATGATGAACTGAACAGGAGTGCAAAACCATGTGATAATTTCCCATAATGCTCAGATGCCACATTTATAGCAGCACTGATTTTTATGCTGATGTTTTGCAGGAGGAAGAGGGTGTTATGCAGCCTGGGATAAAGCCAGATGCTAGAAGCACAGATAAAGCACCAAGAGAGGAAGGGAGGCAAGTGTGATCACTATTATGCCATCATTTATTTTCATACACTTACACAGTTCCCATATACACATTTATGTAGAGTAACACCTCGAGAGAAATTACTGCAGTGCACCACTTACTGTCTGGCAAATCCTGCATGACACACAGCAGAGGAGGAGACATGGCAGAAGTGTGTGCCTATCATGAGCTTGTTATCTACAGCATTTACTGTCTGTCTTGGCTACGATGCACCACTCAGAGTAATTACCCTTGGAGAGAGAGAGAGAAATGGAAGGAAGTCGGTGAGATAGAGTGGAGATAGATAGATTGAGTGAGTGAGAGAGAGAGAGGAGGGGGAGGCTGGATGGGAGGAGACAGTTACTGGATGAAAGAGAGAGAGAGAGAGAGTGAAGCAAGCAGGAGGAAGTTAAAGAGAATAAAAAGAGGGCATAGCTGTAGACAGAGATGCAGGA
>NW_015613548.1:0-804 GCF_001515605.1 Sinocyclocheilus anshuiensis
AAGACAAACAAAATTAGGACCATTGCCGGCATAGTTTCCACAGAAAACATTTGAATACGGTCCCATCCCGGCCCCACCTTTTCAAACGAATGTCATATGCAAATAATGATCACAAATGTTTATATCAAAAAGCGTCTTGATTTCTATGCATTCATCTATGGAATGATCGCCGTTAACTGCTGAGAATGAAAAATATCCTCCGATATACTGGAATGAGGAGGATGCACGTCTTTGAAATCTATATTTCAAATTCCAAAGACTAATAGTAGCTTCATTCACTGTAGAGAAAAGTATTTAAAGGATGCTATTCCTGGATGTTCATGGCATTGAGGCATCAGTGTAGGTCTGTGGGTGACAATCAAATGGAATTCAGCTGGAACACACACCCTGTTATGTGGAAAACACAGAATAGACATCCAAACTTGATCTTGACCGGCACTGCAAACGATTCATAAGGAGGTCAAAGGTGGTCCATTTTTAGCATTAATTGGCCTACACTACGAGAAAATGCAGAGCTCTTTTTTCCATAAAGTCTCTTGAAGGGAATTGCAGAGTGTTACAGGGTTTAATGGGTTTGTCAGCTGTTCTATGATGCTCTTGTCAAGAGGTGTTTTCACCAGCTTCCTACATGGACAGCCGCCATGATGGTGCTCTTAGAAAGTGATGTATCGTTAACGGATTGTCTGGTCTATTTAAATGACCCATGAGGGGCCGCAGTCACATTGCCACAGTTTAAGAAGGAGATTAATAGTTTGCCTTATGACTTTGGTACTGTTGTAGAATAAGCTACATGCTAATTTGACA
>NW_015613549.1:0-804 GCF_001515605.1 Sinocyclocheilus anshuiensis
ATATCTCAGGTCCCAAGCAAAAATAGTTCACAAAACGAAAAATAACAATCCACGAACAAGGTAGCCCCAAGGTAGACAGCCCCATGAAAGTTATCAGTACAAGAATTCAATTTTTCCAAATCCTGCTCTAATTAAAAGGCCTCTTGCAAGCATAAAATGACAGTATTCAACTTATTCCTATTAAGTACCTATTTTGAATTATTGGCATATCTGTAACAAGTATTTCTGGTAAAAAAAAAAAAAAATTACACAAGGCTTGCATTTCCCTGGCACAGCTTACACTTTAGACACTTTACCCCACAACTTCTATTCCGGGGAAAATACATAATTTACATAAGCACATTAACTGAATAATTGTAAGCCAAAAAAATGGACATGGTTTTAAACAATGGCAATTTACCAACATATATGTTATGTATTTTTAGATTAGATCCACAGGCACATGGCAGATGGGAAGACACGGGGCCCTCATTTGCACCTACTGGCTCCAATTATTTGAAAGACACAAACACACAGGGCCGAAGGTTAAACAAACCATCCCTATTTGTACTGCCAAGATCAAACTGGGTTCTGTACTCAGTCAAAAGTGCATCAGGGGCCAAAAACCCAGTGGTTATGACAGCTGCAATTACACACATCTGCCAGGAACAAACCAGCTCTCCCCCAAGAGATAACGCCTATAAGTATCTGCAACAAATAAACAGCTTATTAGTCCTTTACCCTTCACGGAGGTTAATGTTTACAGCTCAAGTGTCCTGTGAAGACTTCACAACTGATGTCCATAACCTCCTTCCAAACAGCACA
>NW_015613550.1:0-804 GCF_001515605.1 Sinocyclocheilus anshuiensis
TAGAGATTGAATTCAAATCAAATATTAAAGTTACTGCCCAAACTAGTTCTGAATAGGATGCCTACTTCATAAATATTTTTAAAATTATGGAAATATATGGTTCAGAACACTCAAATAATAAATGGAATTCAAGAGTCCCTGTATATCATCTAGTGGAAAAGTTTGGTACTGCATCCACAAAATCGTACTTAAAAGTTAATTTTTTGAGATATCAACTTAAAATTTGGCACAAAACTTGTCCAGATGATGAGTGTTGATTTTCTTGAAGATTTGGTGGTAAACGTGTTTTGTAAAATTGCTATTTTATATAAAATATAAAAAATGTTTTATTTTATATTCTACATTTTCATACATTTATACTTCAATAATTTTCCACAAATGTAGTTTTATAACTGTTTTCTAGTACTTCTAAAATAATCTGTAATGTTTCACCTTTAAAAAGATACCAATATTAAATATGTGCTCTGAAATATTCAAGTTTTATAACAATTTTAGCTGGAAAAGTCATTGTTATGTCTATGCTCAAAACGTTGGACTTACAGTTAAATGGCTAAACAGTTTTGTTTTCAAAAACTTTGAAATTAAATAGTTGTTAAACTCATCAAGACGCTGGCACTAGGAGGCACTTCAGGACTAGAGTTGAGGAGCTCTGACATACAACAAAGCAATTTGTTGTTATTTTGTGTCTGTACAGTTGCATTTGAATGGCTGCCTATGCGGGTCAAATTGACCCGTGAACACCACACGTATAAAAATGTATGTATGTACATTTCACAACACATCAGCATGTTGAAACTGTGTATG
>NW_015613551.1:0-804 GCF_001515605.1 Sinocyclocheilus anshuiensis
TTTTTTTTTTTGGTGTTTTGTCTATATTGTTATGGTAGTATAGTTTTATAGTAGTATAACCTTTCTTCAGTTTTAGTTATTTTAGTACAAGTTAGACTACATTGAAATGAGAAATGTTGCATTGGCAACTAGCTGAAAGTATTTTATATATTTAAATCTATTTCAATTAATGTTCATTTTAGTAACAAACGTGTTTTGTGAGTAGCGCAAAGCAGAACATTTAACTTCACAACAAATGAAGAAAGTGACCATGGATAGTTCAAATTGGCAAACCCCTGGGAAATCACTGGTTGCAAAAACAAAAACATTATTTAGTTGTCCGTCTGCTCTGGTAAGATGTCCTGTATCCATGTGTACAACACCGGTCATGCAAACCACATTCATTAGCACAGTGGAGCAGAGCTGAAGCACAACCAAAAATATGTTCTCTTTTGCAAGACACATGCGGTTTTGTCTTTTAACCACAAGAGGCCAAAAGTTACATAGTGTAGCATTACAATGTTCAGTAAATGGCTGTAAATGCATAATTTGATATATTAGTTATTATATTATTTATTAATATATTATTTCAAAGTCTGAATTAGCTTTATATACCTTAATTTCATGACTCTTTTTTTTTTCTTTTCTTCTGTGAATCAGGCCTCGCTGGACGATGACGTGGACTTCTCTGATAAAGATGAGGCTGATGGGGAGGCAGATGGGCCCAATGAATGCCCCACTATCCGTATCGCCACAACGACCTTGAAGAGCCACCAGGGTGTGGTGATAGCAGCTGATTGGCTGGTGGGAGGAAAGCAGGTGGTC
>NW_015613552.1:0-804 GCF_001515605.1 Sinocyclocheilus anshuiensis
GATGCACTGCAGAACCTGGATAGTGTTCTTCAGGGTGAGTGAACCTGGAAACAACCAGCAGTGCGTCAGGAGAGGGTACTTTGAAACCGTGACTTCCTTTCATAATGTAAAGTAGTTAAGCGCAGATCTTTTAGTAGGTGTACTATATATTTAAATTAAATAAAATAAAACAATATTTATTTAGGCACCAAACATTTCAGACAGCTTTGAACTTATTTATTAATCCTAATAATATTAAAAAGATGCATTTACAATAAATGCAACTTATAGAACACCAAATTTATTTTAAAATATGTATTTAAAAAAGACAAAATGCAGTTCAGGGAATCAAATAAATCAGTGAATCTTTTTTAGAACTGGTTCATTTACTTGTCTGAATGAACATATTCATGAAAATTAATTTTTCAAAAACCCTGCATTGTAGGAGAGCACATTTGACTATTTTATTAGTTCACCTGGTAAGAACAAAATATGACATCAAAAAAATGTTTATGCTAAACAGTTGTGAGAATTAGCTTGCTACTGGGAACTTTTTAAATTATGTTAGAAGCAGCTGAGCTACTGTCATACTACTGAAAAATGTAGTTCAGTTTGAAGCATCTTTGCTTTTACTTACTTACAGACTGACACACCTCAGCCAATTCCCTGCTGTTTCCCCAGTGCTGAACCAATAAAACAATTTGTGGCTGCAAAATTAAATGTCTGTTCTGTGGTTTGACATTTTACTGTCTGCACTGCTCGTGCCCTCAGACTCACGCTTCAACCCGGGTGTTCCTGAGACTCCCAGCAGACTGGTGTTCTCTG
>NW_015613553.1:0-805 GCF_001515605.1 Sinocyclocheilus anshuiensis
AAAAAAAACATAATACTGTTCTTATTAACTAAACAATTTAATGCTCAAAAAGCAAAAAAAAAAAAAAAAGTTGATTATTGCCTACTACTGTAAATATATACGGTCAATAAACAATTCTATTTGGTGAACAATTTCATAACACTTCAAAAATCAAAATGAATATTTTGAGAAGTATACAGTGTGGGATAGAAGTGCAAAAAAGAGACTAAAACAAAACAACTTCTACACATCAGTCTGAACACAAGCTCCATACTTAATCACAAAACAACTCAGGAAAATAACAAAACCTCTTCTGAATCCCAACCTAACAGAACATTAAACACTAACAAGTCCCCTCCTGCTCTCATCTTTCTCAAAAACATCAACAATAACACTTTTCCTCTCCACATCCAGTCGCATGCAAAGCATTCTGGGAACTGAAAATCCACTTCCTGAGCAAACAAACAAACAGACAAAAAAAAACACAAAAAAAATCCTAAAATCTCAATGAGAATGGATTAAGTAAACTTCTAGTTTACATTTTTAAATGACATGCAGTGAAATTAATTTGTGGAAAGACAAAGAATTGTTTTGCACTGGCTCATTTAAATTAATTGAGCAAGCAGCAAAAATCGATTTTTTTGAGTGCACAGACTAATGGAATTCAAACTGAGCGCTAACCCATTGCATTCTAAGAAAAGCTAAACACATATTAGCTATGCCAAGATATTATGGGAATTTTCACCAACCAGTCAGTCAATTGATAAATCAATAAAAACAACTCCTTAAATGTAACCTGTTACAAATAATTAAATTAATTTTTATA
>NW_015613554.1:0-804 GCF_001515605.1 Sinocyclocheilus anshuiensis
AGTAAATCATGGGGTAATTTTCATTTTTGGGTGAACTATACCTTTTAAGTAATCTTATATGGTGTACCTGTAGGAAACACTGCACCTTACACACATGCATTTAATCAATTAATCATATACAAAACAAAAAAAAGACAGTAATCTAAACAAACTAAAGTGTTGCCAAGATGCTTGGCAAAGTGTTACCTCATACTCAGTTCCTGTCTGGTTTGTTCATGTTCACATTTGTAAGAGAGAAACGGTCTAAAATTCACCTAATCTAAATTTTGGCAGGGTTTACACAGGCTTTATATAAAATATTATCGTCTAAAATATAATATGTGTGACAAAAAAAAATAACAATTCAAAGTCATTGTGATTTGTACTAAATTTCTGTCACTAAAGCACTGTCATCCTACTGTTCAGGTCCCTTTTGGTCATAGTACCGATAACACCTTCCAAAATTTGTCTTGATAAATTGCCAAAATAGAGCCTCACATTATGTTTGGCACCTTTGTCATAACTGAGGAGCTGTTTTGAAACCTTTTCTGAGGATGGGTCTAAAGATCATTTGACCAAATTTTAAATTGTACACAATTTAGCAAAAAACACAGTTTTCTCAGCCATAGTTACCTGTGTGAGTGCTCCTTCAGCCAGTGCCTCACCAGGGCTGGTGGGGGTAACAGGAGGCCCACCAGCAGTGGGAAATGCACTGAGCTCCAACCGATCCATCCTTTGTGGGCCCTGGACTGTGTGAGGTGTGTGGGCATCTCCATGTATGGGACTAGGAGTGGATTCTTTATCCGGTGATTCATCCATTGGCTG
>NW_015613555.1:0-805 GCF_001515605.1 Sinocyclocheilus anshuiensis
TTATCAGCAGGACTTCAGACGAACGAGACTGCAAAAATCATCATACGTTACAGATGGAATAGAGCACCGAGTGGTGCAAGTTAACTAAAAAGGGACCATTTCAATGGAAATTGTCATAGGAAATGCATATTCTTACCTGCTGAGAGTACTTCAGGTAAGCAACCTTTTAGGAGAGAAAACCAATCTGGGTGTCATTTCAGTTACAGAAAGCATTCCAAATGTAGGTGAATCATGTGCTGTAACTTCAGTAATAAAGATTTATCAACAGGATTTCAGACGAACGAGATTCCAAAAGATAATCATCATCAGTTTCAGAGGGTTAATAATCAGCACATGGGAGCAAGTAACCTTACCTAGTACCACCAAAGGACTTGGCACACTTGGTTTTGGACAAATAACAGTCCTGTCAAGAAAATAAGAGGAACCATGTCTGACACGGGCATATGTAAAATCAGAATTATAAACATCCAATAAATCTCTCAGATGTTCGGGACTTTTCACATTGGGTCAAAGTGAGCTAAGTATCTTCGTCACAGAGACGGAGCAAAACAGCATTTAAAAAAATTAAACCGAAGTACCTTAGGGAGTTGCAGGTTCTTGGTGAAAAGGTCATTTTGTTCCAACACTACCTAAAAAAAACAAAAGACCTTTAATATTTAAACTACAGAGAAACAAGACCATCAGGTTTATCACGGTCTGATCAGAGCTTTGGTAACTAACGTCATGGGACAATAATGCTGTCCAGATATTAACAGTAGAAATACAAAGGAGGGGGAAAAAAAAAAAGAAAAAAAAAAAAAAAAAA
>NW_015613556.1:0-805 GCF_001515605.1 Sinocyclocheilus anshuiensis
TTTAACCTTAAACCACATAAACACATTACATTACACCAAATACACCAAATAATGGTCTTTTTTAGCAACGTCATATGACCCCTTTAAGATGAAAATCTTACCTTCTCAATCATCTTCTGCCAGACCTGTCTCCATAGTATGATTATTATGATGGCCAACAGAATGACAGTAATGGCCACCAAACAGCCTATTAGGATCCCTGTGTTGCTGTCATCGATTTTGTGGGTGGGATCATCGCCTGCAGAAGTTTCAGAGTAGAAAATACAATAAAATATTTTTTTTATATTTTGCAGAATCAAAATCTGAATTTTCTGCAAATGGACATCCTTCAGTGCCATACTGAGCATTGCAATGCTTCTATCAAACATGCGACTGGCTCTTTTAACTATAGGATGGGACTTGCAGTCACCATAATGAGAGTTATGATTTCACCCATTCACGTACAGTGAAAATATTCACACTACGTTTTATTATTTTGCAGCATTATTCTAAAATGCTTTAAATTATTATTTTTCATATAAATCTGCACTGAAACTGTATAAAAATGTGAGTTTGCTTGATCTTATTAGTCTATGAAAATGTATTTTTATGTGTATAACTGAAATTTATGCCACTGCATGAAGTAATGAACAACAGGGGGCAGTGTTGCCTGCAAATTTATTCTGTACTATCGTATAACAACCCAATGGCATCTTGTGAGAGCAAACAATAATTGACAAAGAATTCTGTATGGTATCTAAAATAAACAAAGTTCACCTGGGTGAATCCCTGGAGTTTGATTATGTTTACGAGGAACAAGAGAGGT
>NW_015613557.1:0-805 GCF_001515605.1 Sinocyclocheilus anshuiensis
AGCAGGAATACTGCACTCAGTCAATAGCATTTGAACTCACTCTCTTACTGAGCTGATCAGGGATAGGATATGGGCTGCCAACCACACACACACGCATGCACACACTCCTGTCAGTACAGAGAGAATCCCTGAATAAAAAGAGTCAAGGTCAAGGATGATCATGTTCACACTGACGCCAACAACATGACATAAAGCAGATGGTCATGTAAAAGCAAACACTATTTTCATTAATCATGTGGCCTCTTTCTCACTAACATTTGCTGTGACATATTTACAGTTTTCTCACTAGCTGAGACACTTTAATTGCTTTAAACTATAAACACAACAACTCAATTTTTTGACAAAAACTTTATTTTTAAAACGGTATAATCCTTCGAACTTTGCTATCAAATGCATACAGCACTAAACACTCATTACAGACTGAAAACAATAGGTCATTGCCTTTTACCTGAATCAGATTTTTAGAACGACATATTGTGAACTTCATAACATAATACTTCTGTACTATACATTGATTGCAGAAATATTCAGGTAAAAAGATTAATACAATTTTAAACAATTCTGTAATACATAGTTTTAGTTTTGTGTTTACAATATAGTTTTGGGGAAATGATGCCTTAAGATTTTAAACAATTCCTGAATACAGTTTTGGTTTTGTGTTTACATTATTGTTTTAGGAACATGAAGCCTTAAAAATGTAAATGAACAAACACATCATCAAAAACATTCCTGAATGTACTACTGTAAACTGAATTGAATTTAAATTGTTTAAAAATGACCAAACAGCATACAGAAAGAGAGGGGG
>NW_015613558.1:0-805 GCF_001515605.1 Sinocyclocheilus anshuiensis
ACAAACCTTTCAGCTGTGCTACCATTCTGCACACACACACACACACATGGTGTATGTATCTAAAGTAATTTTTGTTCATTAGTATGGTTGAATTGGATCGTCAAAGGTCAGCAGCGAAGACATAAAGGAGTTTTGTGTTAACATTTAATTATTGCTGGTTTGCATAATGTTCTGAGTTTGCTTTTTGACTGTTTATTATTATTATTATTATTATTAAGTTTGAGGAATACTGAACATGTTTTTGTGTAATTCTAGACATATAGGGCCAGATTTACTATGAGCTTGCTTCAGCACAAACCCTCATTTGCCATAAAAATCTACTGTCAGGATTTACTAAAGACATGCAGTGGGAAATTAGCGCTGATAAGTTGTGGACAGTTATTTTTGCGACTCACCTTATTGAATATACATTTGTAGGAGTTTCCCTTTCGATCTGTAAACTTATGGGAGGAGAGTATTTAAATGAATCACATTAAGATTTGCGCTCGTCAATTCACAGGTATTTGTGGCATTATTTAACAACCAAAAAAGCATGTCTTGAAGCAGGCGGTAATTTGCACTGCTCTTGGCAGATTGTGCTGGTCACTATGGAAATTAGATGTTGCGTCTGTGTTCTTTATTGTCAGTAAATCACATGCAGAATGTTCCCCTCCCATCGGCACTTTTATGGAATTGCGTGCCAACACTAATTTGTCCTGTTTAGCAAATTTGGCCCTTAGTCTAGATTTCTCTTAATATGGGTAGAGGAGAGCTGCCAGTCAATGAATGAGAAAACAAAGTAACTGGCATTACTTATTTGAAAAAG
>NW_015613559.1:0-794 GCF_001515605.1 Sinocyclocheilus anshuiensis
CACACACACACACACACACACACACACTGCTGAGAAATTTAGCCACGAGCATCTGGATGTACGGCAACATAGGCAACCTGTTCCTCAGCAAATAATTGATGTATTGGAGCTGAAATACTAGCCTGTGCAAAAGCAATTGGTCTGTAGTCACTCCATTACAAAACTGTGTTTACGGGTGTATTTAAGCTTGTTCAACACTCTTAAGCAGTTATTAACCACCCACACATGATGTGGTTCTGGCATCAATAGATAACTGAATGTGTCTACTGATCTGCGCAGAAAATTCTGGGCTTGGTTTATTATAAGACCCATTCATACCAAGGACGATAACTGTTACAACAGCGATAAAAAGATAGTTTTAAAAAGTTGTTCGGAATATAAAAGAATACCAGAGATTACACCACAATTATAATGATGATGACACAAAACAATTTAATTGGAATCACTTTCACAGAATCCATCCTGCTTTAAAGAGCTCAAGCATTTAAAGTGACAGACAACATAACTTTAATGTGCTTATAATAAACGGAAAGCATTGGTAACACTTTAATGATTGAATATGAAGTCATTGTATAAGCATTATATGTGAATTGCATGGAAAAAATAGATGACACAATGCTTTAAAAAACAATAGAAAAGCTGAACCAAATATAAAATATAAGCCCACTGTGTTTCATTTAAAAAAATACAAATATTGGGCACTGGTAAAACATCTGCTATAGTATAATGACATATGAGTAATTTATAGGTTGTGTAAGAAAAAGTGAAGACGTCGAAGATCTTGATGAAGAATA
>NW_015613560.1:0-805 GCF_001515605.1 Sinocyclocheilus anshuiensis
TGAAGGATCATGTGACACTGAAGACTGCTGAAAATTCAGCTTTGCGATCACAGGAATAAGTTACATTTTAAAAATATATTCAGATAGAAAACGGTTATTTTAAATTGTAATAAAATTTCACATCATTACTGCTTCTCTTGTATTTTTAAAAACATGTCCGGAGATTTACAGAGATTTACAGGTGGAAGCAGTTTAGGGCTTAATGAGGGTTAATAAATGACATTTGAATAACACATAAAAAGATTCATGTTGGACTGGATAGAAGTTAAACACAGAAATCCATCCAGATTTAAAAGAATTGGAATGTTAAAGTTAAACACACACATACAAATGAAGTGCTGTGTGTGAGCAAAGACTGCGTGCTTACCTGAGGCACTGTTCAGGTCTTGGGTTAGTCAGAGCCCTCGACTGAGCAAATCACATAGATCTTACTCAGACCTAGTGCTCAGTCTTGCTGAAGTAAATCAGAAGTGTTGTCTGACTGTGACTGTGTGTTTGGTGGGAATTAAAGCCAAGCCGAAGGCTAGAAGCTGTCTACATCTTTTTATAAGCTCTCTTTTCCTGACATTTCTTTTCAGCAAACCCTCTTGAGAATGAAGACCTGACATAACACGACAAGTTGCCAGGTCACTAAACATGTAGTGGGTTAAGAGATGAGAAATCACCTCCAAAAATCCTTCATAAATCATACATTTCTGATCTTAGTTAAACTGCATCCTTTCAGAGACTTTCATTGTTGCACAGGCCTCACCATTTATTCTGTTAAAGAGCAGGTCATATGGGTTTTTGAAAAATATCTCTTTTG
>NW_015613561.1:0-805 GCF_001515605.1 Sinocyclocheilus anshuiensis
ACATTCAAATAAACCAATTAAAAGTACCATCTTCCCTGCTTTCCCGGTCTAAACTGACCTTAAAATGGCATCAGAATTCAGAAACAGGGATCCGAACTTTCCCCTTAACATGGAGTAAATGCTACTTTCTCCTTAATGAGAAGGTTAGGGCACCAATCATCTAAAAAAGGTTTGTCAGAGTCTTCAAAGGCAGGCAATGGCAGCTGGAGCTTGTGAGAAGATAAAATGCTATTGCAGACGGTACCACTCACATACAGTTAGGGAGTTCCAAGGATGGAGCAAAGTTCTTTATATGGAGGAATAAATGTTTTAGCTGACCTAAATAAAAGAACAATTTGCTTCTGCCAGCAACTCTGAACAGCGACCCTACAATCAATAATTTTTAACTGAACAAAAATAACACAGAATGTACTACTGTTAAAAACTGATACTTTTCAGTCATGAGGTTCACAAGAAGTCACAAATTCAGACCAAAAACAACAACAACTACCACGTAATTTGAACATTCCGACGCTGTGTTAGTTTTATACTTGTAGCCACAACAATAAATCTAGATGCAGGACTCCAAACCGTTGAGTTAGTTTAGCAGGGGAACCATTACTCACGGTACGCCCATCTACAAAAGAAAAGGTCTGACAGCGGAAAAAATGCTCTCCCCCTCCATTTTGATCCCTAAATGAGCCTCTACTGTCTGTGCAGCTGGCAACTGTGGACAAGAGAAGTCTGCAAGTGTTTGTGTGTTGTTTATGTGGCTGACTGATTTTTGTGAGGCTGTACTTGACTAAGGCTGACACATTCAGGCAAG
>NW_015613562.1:0-805 GCF_001515605.1 Sinocyclocheilus anshuiensis
AGTAGGTGGCTGAATTTTTCACAGTGGATTTTTAGAAGCTATAAAGAACTTCCAACCCACAAATTCCTCTCAATCTTGTTAAGCCATTAAGAGACATCTTTCAAAAAAAAAAAATCATAATTATTACAAACATTTGAATGGTAGTGTATGTTTATAAAAATGTATTTTAAAATCTGTATTCTCAATATATATTCAGAGCCGGTGCCAGGGCACCTACATCGGGGGGCATTTATATGTATATGCGGGGCCGAATCACATTAAGCGGGGTTGGGGGGGTTGTGCGCTGTTTATTTTATATATAAAATCTATTTTTTGCCAGATGGGCTTATATCTGTAAAACCCATGTATTAGTAGAGTTGGGGTATTTGGACTCGGATTCAGACTGCAATTATGAATGAACTTGGACGGACTCGGGTGGACTTATACTCAAACTTGACATGGACTCAGACATTTTGGACTCAGAAATTTTTACAGATGTACAGATGAATCCACTTCATGTGTAATATGAAAGATAAAAAGAAATATGTAACAACATAAAATCAAGATTAAAATACAGTCTCCCACTCAAACTCAATTGGTTAAGGACTAGGACTCGCCAAGGTGGACTCGGCCCTTACACTATATATTAGACTGATCCATCTATCCAAATGTTAAGTGGTTTCTGTGGTTCTTTTCACATAATGACTCTTATGAAAGGGTCTCTTGTGGTTTTGGAGAAATTAAGGGCATTGACGTAAGGGCATCGTAAAACGAACATTCACAGGGATATCAACAGGAGAACTGTGATGCAGGAGCCATGAGGAGC
>NW_015613563.1:0-805 GCF_001515605.1 Sinocyclocheilus anshuiensis
ATATATATATATATATATATATAGCATTTATTTATGTTTCATTTATTTATGTAGAATCCATGTACCTTAATCAACATTCAAATAAGGCATTTTAGCCAAAGGGTTTATTTTCATCAGCAGTCCCTTTGGCTGTTGTTGTTGTTAGGCAGAAAATTACTTTTTCAAAATGTAACAACTTAAAATACATCAGTAACACCACTGTTACACACCACCTGACTCGGCAAAATAAACAAGAAAAAAACAAAAATAATGAATACACAAAAACTGGTGCTGAAGAGACATTGAGCGCAAATGCTGGAAAAGAACGAGTTTTTATCAGAATCAGAATCAGCTTTATTCGCCAAGTGTGCGAAAACACACAAGGAATTTGTTGTGGTTTTAAAAAGCTCTTGGTACATACATACATACATACATACATATCTGACATGAGAACAGAACGAGTTTTTATCAGTCAAACTCATCGCTGCTAACCCACCGCAGAAACACTGAAACACATGCCATCTGCTGACAGGAGAGCGCAAGTGAAGGAACACGGGCTCGACAGGACCGTAACACACACTTATGAGGTTTTTTGACGTCGTAGAATAAAACTTGAGCTCATTTCAGATAATAAAAAGCCCAGTGAGCTCATGACGATGGAAACAGAAGTGCAGGAATCCCTGTTTCAGGGTTTTAGCACTCTATAGCAGTTGTCTGGGGTTTTTTGGGCTTTTCAACTGTATTTGTTCACTAAACTCTTGTTTCTTGTGTGTGTGTGTGCATGCGTGTGTGTGTGTGTGTGTGTGCGTGCGTGCGTGTGTGTGTG
>NW_015613564.1:0-805 GCF_001515605.1 Sinocyclocheilus anshuiensis
CAGTCATTATCAAACTACCATCACTCTCTAAAGACTGAACTCTGTTCAAATCTTAGTTGAAAAGGATTTATGCAACAGACCAATAAACACATCTGAATTAAAGTCTGTGTAATCCATGAACATCAAGTCAAGGGGCGCTCATGCTGTCAGCGTTTTGAATAGGGCAGCAGAAGTCATTAATTTTCAATAGGGGTTTGTGTTTAGGCGAAGTGACTGACAGCAACCATTGACGAAGCAACAACGTTAAGCAGTAGTGAACTATTCTAATGCACAGTAACAAGATACAGTGACCACCAACAGAAAAGCAGCACACGATGGGCCTCCTGAAGTTGGAAAGTCACGGAAATATCACGGAAAATCACGGAATACAATATATATTGTATATTACAAAGTAATATTTTGGATTTTGAAAAGCCTGTTGACTTTTGAGGTTCATCTAAGGTAACTTTGGAAGTTTTTTTAAACATTTGTTTCTTATTTATTTGGTTTCACAGTGTTTACTGGTTTTGACTTTATTTAAAATTTGTGTAATTAATTTATTTTGCTTTACAAAGTGTATGTCGTGCCTCCAAGCTTTCTTATTATTCATTTTGCTAATAAATGTTCTACGTTTCTTATTTATTTGGTTCCACTGTGTTTACTGATTTTCAGTTTTAAATATCTATTTAAACGTTGTGCAAGTTATTTGTTATTTTACATTAGGCATATAGCATGGTGTATTGTTAATTAAATGTTCTATGATTAATATATAAGCTAAGTGAGTTTAACATTGTATTTGTTACTTGAACTGATTCAAGCAATTCGC
>NW_015613565.1:0-805 GCF_001515605.1 Sinocyclocheilus anshuiensis
AGACTCTCCAGGAGAAGGTGGGCCAGGGGCATGCTGATCCATCCTAAAGGTACCCCTTCCTCCCTCTCGGTTTTTGCTCCCTATGCCCTTCAACCGCCCCAAACGGCCACCTTCCTCTGCCTTGTCCTCATCCTCTTTGTCAGAGAACTCTCGGTGATGTTGGTACGCATTTTTGATGCCACGGTAGAGGACATCCTCTACTGCCGCGAGGCTCTGAGTCTCTGAATGGGGGTGAGACCGCCCATGTCCGCCCTGCCTCTCTAGTTTCACGCTGGCTATCACAGTCCGTTCAGTTTGAGGAGAGGAACCTTGTGGCTGGGGGGAAGAAGTAATAGGGGGTACTGCTGGTAGAATGGGCAACGTATCTCCACCTCCTCCTGGTACTCCTGGCCTGCGACGTGGACTGATGTTCTCACGGTACGTCTTTCGAAGCGGGAGCCGGCAAGTGGTTAGTGGAGGAGTCGCTGTGGACGCTGGGTTCCGTTTAACTCTGCCTACCTCATGGTGTTCCAGAGTGCCATTCATCTGAGCCGTAGATGTGGAAGGGGACGATGAAGACCAGGAGGAGGAAAATGAGGGCGTAGGTCCACTTGAGGAAGTTGCGCTACTGGAGGCGGAGCCTGTGTGTGTGGTTACCGTAGTGACAGTGGAAGATGGGGTGGTGTAAGAAGTTGGGGGAGGAGTTCTAATGACTGCGATGGGTGGGGTTACATGGGTGGGCTTGACTTTCTGCGGCTGCTCGGGGGTCGGCGGTTGTGCCGTGAGTTGGGATTGGGAGTGGACCGGATCTAAAGCAGTGTTGTGA
>NW_015613566.1:0-805 GCF_001515605.1 Sinocyclocheilus anshuiensis
AGTTGTTTAATTCATGGTGAAAATGTGAGTTAAAAGACATTTCTTACTTTGGCTTGTATGCGCTTGGCTTGCGCTTTCCCATCTTCCCGTCACAATTGATCTCAGTGTTTCACAGTAATACACTGTCAACTTATTGCAGCCCATAAAACCGTCATTGTATTGCATAAAACCTCTTCATTATTTTGTGCTGAGGCCCGAAATATGAATTTTTGAACAGTTGGGCTGCTCGAGGCAATCCAGTCTGTTTTTGTTTTTGTTTGTTCCTGTTCTTATTCCTAGTGTATTACACAACCAGGTTCCACAACAAACGATATCCTGCAAAAAATACTGTAAAAATAGGGAACTTTCTCCATAAAGCATCGACTCTCCGGGGGATTTCGGATTTAGTCAGATTCCAGGGCTATAGTCACTATAATGAATTTCAATAAAGATCAGTGACTTAGAACACAACCAAGGAGGGTTGTTTCACCACCACAGGGGCATCATTTAGATGAGGAAGAATTGTAGATTGTGAATATGTGACAAAGAGCGAGAGGGAGGGAAAGACAGAGAACAGCACTGTCAGCATGATTTTAACTACTTAGCTGGGTCTCTTGCACCTGCTGAATTCATATCTGTGTGTGCTTCCACTTCTCTTATTGGAAACGACACAATGGTGCCAAGCAATGCAGTATAATGTTTTCAGTTTCTATTCTTGCTGATTCAAAACATTTTAGAATCTGTTGAGGAAATCAGAAATACACCACTGCTAATTATAGGAAATTTTAGAGACCCCAGGGCTTTAACTTGTTATTGTTGATGATAT
>NW_015613567.1:0-805 GCF_001515605.1 Sinocyclocheilus anshuiensis
CTCTTGTTTCTTGTTGCTGTACTGTGTGCACAAAATGAAAGATTCTCTCTTTTGGGCCACTCCTGTGATTTTTAATTAAATAAGGGTCATGTGTATAGTCCACCTCCCACGTTTAAAGGAATTTAATCTGGAGTCAGGACACAAGTGTGTGTATGTGTGCGAGCGTGCGTGCATCCCTCAGTCTCAGCCATGTCACTCATAGCCGTGACCCGCCGTACCCCAGGGCTGTGCGGGTCGGTGTGAATGGAGCCGTGTGTGTGTGTGAGATTGAAAGTGAGACAGACTTGCATCTGCACCCTTAATAAATGTAGTCAAGCAGCCTGGACCCTTATTCCCCTTGTGTGTGTATCCCGTACACAAACATGCATTCGCAGATCTTTTACTGGTATGACTTTACCACTATAACAGCTTATATCAAACAGGACATATTAGTAGCTAAACAATAACTCACTTAGAAGTTATTTTTTTCACCATATATTCACCCTCATTTGGTTTGAAACCTGTCTGGATGTTTTCCTTCTGTAGAACACAAAATGAGAAGTTTTAAAGAATGTTCACGCTGCTCTTTTCCATACAGTGAAAGTGAATGGGGACTGTGTGCTATATCCCAAGTGTTTTGAATTGATATGATATCTTTGTGAACAGACCAAATTTTAAGACGTTTTAAAATGATTATGAAACTATCTTCCCGCAATTAGTTTCATAAAAGTTTTTATATAAACACTTAAATACTGAGATGCATACTAGAAATCGGGTAGCTTTTGTGCAGATGCCATTAAATTGCAGCTTTTAAAGATTTATGTTC
>NW_015613568.1:0-805 GCF_001515605.1 Sinocyclocheilus anshuiensis
AAATGAAGGATAATTTGGGCACTATTTAAAACTATACATAATTGTTTTGAGGTAGCTAATGTGTTAGGGGGTCTACAATTCTTATTTTATTTTAAGTGGTCTGCCAGCTAAAAAAAAAGTAAAGGACCACTAAGTGAAAGAGCTTCTGGTTTAAAACTGGTGACCTAGATCTCTAGTTTATGGTAAGTCATATCTCTAGTTGTACTCATGCTACTTCTTTGGATCACTTTCAGTCATTTAATCAGTGATCGATGACTTATAAAACCATTAAAGACTTATCTGACCACGTACACGGCCATGTACAATGAGCTCAGACTTTAAAAAATGAATAAAACGCTCTTTTATTTTGCATATTTTGCTCACACCTAATTATAACAAGCAACCTTTTGTACAAAAACATGCTAAAGCAAAAAAATTTAAGAACTATTAGCACGCACACTACTCAAAAACAAATTAAAAACAAATCAGTACCTCTTTTTTCCTTTTTTTTTTTTTAAAGTCAGCTACTGTGTAGGGGATTACAAACGAAAACTGCAACTGAGAAGCAAAACTGTTCATTAGCATAGCAAATCTCTCCCAGAATTCATCTGTGTTGATGGGACAAAAGTCAAAAGTGTTCAACAAGCTCTTTGCATGTACTGGAATGACACTTCTGCGGGTTAGCTCCCAAAACACAGTATGAAATAAGAGCAAGCAGCTGTCTCTTACTGCGTCCAGATGGCAGCAGAACGTATGTAAATTGCCTCATTAACCTTACAGCACTTAACTGTAAGGCTGTGCTGATGGTTCGGCCCACACGGGCATT
>NW_015613569.1:0-804 GCF_001515605.1 Sinocyclocheilus anshuiensis
TTAATGACAGAATTTTCATTTTTGGGTGAACTAACCCTTTCAGCAGATTCTGTCTGGGCCTAGTCATATCCATTGTAAAAGATGTCACATACAAATTTGTGTTTTTCTTTGTTTACTACTTATTATTGGACAGATTTTTTTTTTTAATGTCTTTAAATTTCATTTGTCAGTACTGCCAACATTTCCCTGCCCATATTTAATTCCTCTTTGTAAAAGTGCTTTTATTGTTTTCCTTAATTACTTGAAAGATGGTTTGCAATGTTGTGCCTGTGAGCAATCAGAAGGCTTCTTTAATTTTCAGTCCTGTACACTGGAATGTTTTTGGTCTGGGATTAATTGTACCCTGCAGTGTAACTGTAGTGCCGCCCTCCATATCATTGATACTCCTTACTCCATAGTTATGTGTGTTGTTAAATTTGTATTTATTTTATTCATCAAATTATTTCACTGTTATTTAATGTTAACACTCCAGTTAATCAAGCTGTTAAACTTATACAGGTTCCCCATGTGATCACACACAACCTTTCAATACCAAATCAAGTCACTTCTGGTTCCTGAAGGTGGAGCTTGTGTTATTGGCAGATGCCATTTTATTTCTGCTCCTCCCTTCATGGCTTTGGAAATATGCTGTCACATTCCTACTGGAGTGTGTGTTCACAAAAAACATGTGGGATCATTTTTCTTTTGCTCCATAATTATCTTGCTCCTCTCCCGCTAAATGTCTGGGAACAAATTCCCAGTAAGCATCAGGGCAGATGCTGGTCATACAGTAGTATTGATTTCTATGCATTTACACTGAACATC
>NW_015613570.1:0-805 GCF_001515605.1 Sinocyclocheilus anshuiensis
TGGGTTATAGACTCTGGTGCCACCTCAGATTGGAATACTGGCAGCACTCCTGATGCCCGTGGTCTGGCCTGCCTCAGGAAACATGTCATAGAGACAGATCACAGGGCACGACAGGTACTGCAGATGTGGGATTTTGTGTGTACATGTGTTATAGAATGAGTGCAAGAAGCTTTCAGCAAAGTAGACGACATTTATCATAATACCACTCATATGGAAACCTCAAATGTACACAACTGAAGCCAATTTTGGCAGGAGAGCTTATGTTAGCATTATCTAATCACAATTTACAGCCAAAGGCACTTCATCTTTGTCACACACCATAGATTTTTTTTTTTTCCCGTATTTTTAAATTCTTGCTTATAAATTGATTTTGACAGGCATCCACTGCCTATCTGCTGTTGACCCCTCTTCTCCATCTCCCTCTGTGCCATTTTTCATCTTTCTTGTACATTTCCTGAGGAAAATTCTCCACAGAGTTTGTTGTTTGAATTGGCTTCCAAGTAGTGTTTGGACGGTATTTTGATAAAAAAACAGTTGCTCCGTAATGTATCATCAACATATCCTTCATAGCACATACATAAATCATAAAGACATCTTTTTAAGAGAAAACTTTCTTTCCAGGGAAACAATACTGGTGCTGCTACTGGGCAGAAAACGCAACTGTCCCACAAACAAACACACAATCTCGCTTGATAAAAGACTTCAGCTGCTCATCATTGTATTATATTATTGTATTGTACTATATTATATTATATAGTTTCAAAAACAGTCAGAATGGTAAAAAAATTTGATTATAATGATAAAG
>NW_015613571.1:0-805 GCF_001515605.1 Sinocyclocheilus anshuiensis
TAACATAACATAACATAACATAACATAATATAATATAATATAATTGGCTTTGACATAAAAGCATTTTAAATATTCAAATATTTATTTTGATAAACTTTAGTAGTTATAATTAGGGCTGTCAATAGATTAAAACACTTTTTGTGCAAATTATCCAGATTAATCACACACTTGTCATGAAATTAAGCATATGCCATTTATCTTGTTTAACACGTTCATCTTGTCATCATTTGCTATATCCAAAGGTTGACGGGTTACAAGTGTATTTTCTGCAAGCTTTTGTCAAGAAAGATTTAGCTACTTTCCAAAAAAGGATAAAAAAGGACAGCAAAGAACCTAATGATATAAGAAGTTTATATAATTGATACATTTATGCACACCAAAGAAAACATGAAAAAAATAAAACTTTTCAGATTTCTCAATGTATAGTGTGTGTGTACAGTGCAAGAGCAAAAAGCTGGTTTACAGCGGAGGGACGTTTTAACGTTCTGTTCAGTGTGTATTTGACAGTGCGAACTATTAATGTAAATGAATGATTACAGAGCACCTTCAGCAAACGGCTGCTGTACTGTACTGTTCCTGCAGTCTGCAGAATAAATGTGCAAAGCTCTGATCCGCTTCCCTTCACCCTCAGGACAGCATAAATCAAATGTGTGTGTGACTGACAGGCTGAGTAAGTGTTTGCAAAGGCCCCCCGCCGATAAAGCAGGCCAGAGCTGGCCCATAACCCTGCGGCACAGGAAATGACTGGGATGCCATAGTGCATCTCCACTTCATCACATGCCAGACCTCTGCTGGGCTTGCACAA
>NW_015613572.1:0-805 GCF_001515605.1 Sinocyclocheilus anshuiensis
GAGTTTGACGTCATCCTTTCTCCGGGGGATGGGCATCTATAAAACCCAAACACAAGTGCGATCTTCAAAGAGCTGGATATGTGCATGAAGGGTTTCTACAGAAAAGCTGGTAATATGTTTGAAAGGAAGTTGACGTGTGATCTGAGGTCAGGCTAGTACAAAAGGGACGACGGCTGTGAGGAGGAGAGAGAAAAGAAAGAAGCTACCTGGTTAAAAGCGTGAGGTTTATTTTCCTCATTCCAGCCAATAATATCAAAGTGATTCATGCGTGTCAAAAACGTGCGGTGTAAAATAATATATAAGCCCTTTTATGTTCAGCTCAATATCGCACAGGGAGCCACACACAACAGAGAGGATATATTGGTAGCGGGGCTCCATTCAAGTGTCAGCATTTCGCGAATCTCCCGGCGTATGAATCTCAGCACCTGCACTTACAGCAAATCCACTGCTCTCGATGCTTCTAGATACTGCAGACTGTAGCCTCAGAAATAACAGCTTCCTACGATTCACATAAGTGAAAGTGCACAAGCTTCTCATATCTCAGATACAGATGTCGATAAATTGGGGTGGAAGCAAACTGGGCTCCAATCCTCCGCCCCATTCATGATGGGTGCATCAAAGCGACCTGGCTTGAGAGTAGAGCCGTGGTGTGGGGTATTAAAGAGCAGCCCTGAGTGCTTGATATGGCAGTGGATATGATGCAAGCCGCAGCCTGAAGCCAGAGGGAGAGGGGTGAGGGGAATAGTGATGTGAGATAACTGAGTGAATTCAGAATGCTGGAGTCTGCTGCCTCTGTGACCTACTT
>NW_015613573.1:0-805 GCF_001515605.1 Sinocyclocheilus anshuiensis
TCATGAAGGCCACTGGTCACAATATGCTTGCATTGAATGCAAAAGAGCATCGTAAACAACACTGTTCTCCATTTCTCTGAAGAAAGTCAGTCATAAGCACATGACATATATATATTTATATAGACTCATATAGATGCTGGGTTTCAGCTGCTTCTGACAGATACAAAATGAACTTGATTTTCATACTCCCAAATATGATGAAATTGGAAAAGAGTTCAATATTAAACATAAAGTGAGATTATTGTATTGCACTCTAAAACCTATGAAATAAGAATCAAATGACGTTATCATTTTTCAGCTATTTATGCAATGTGCAATGTAATCCTTCAGCTAGAGTGTCTCTGCATAATGATTATCAGGCATACAAAAGCAGAAAATCAACTCAGACATCTGTTCGCAGCGGGAATACAATCCCATCAGTGATGCTAGACAGACAGACAGATACAGACAGACGACAGACAGACAGATAGACACAGACAGACACAGACAGACAGACATAGAAAGACAAATAAAGACAGATAGTCAGACAGACAGATATAGACAGAAAGATACATACAGAGACAGACAGACAGATATAGACAGACAGATACAGACAGATAGACAAACAAACAGACATAGACAGACAAACATAGACAGACAAACATAGACAGACAGACAGACATACATAGATAGACAAACATAGACAGATAGACAGACAGACAGACATAGACAGACAAACATAGACAGACAGGCAGATACAGACATAGACAGACAAACAGACAGACAGACAGACAGCCTTGAGGATCTAATTATAGTGATGATGGCC
>NW_015613574.1:0-805 GCF_001515605.1 Sinocyclocheilus anshuiensis
AACTGTCATCATCTCCAAATATCACATTATTCTGCCCATATCAGATTTCCACAGGACAGTTACATTCAGCAATGACACGCTGTCCCTTCAGAGCCAGCTAAACATTGTAACATTGTCAGTATTGCAATATCATGTCTCAGTATTGAATTTGACAGAACTTTGATAGTCTGAGTGTCACCATTTTTGGCGCTCATGGTGGGTAATTCAAACCACAGATGAACGTTCTACTACTCCACAAACACTTTGGGGCTTTTAACACTTAAAGGGTCATTTTTAACCCTGGGTAGACATTATTTGAATATTTATGAGGCAAATTTATGATAAAACAAATGCAGCCCATAAACTGTTTTAATAACTTCTTGTCCATCTGTGGAAATGTTGCCACAATGATCCACTCTGGTTGTCCATTCATGTTGCAGTTATAGCTGTATTACCAGGGTTCCCACGCATCCTAGAAAACCTGGAAAATTGATGACTAATTTTCCACTCCTGGAAAACACATGCAAAATGAGAGAAAATGTAAAGTGTCCTGGAAAATCTTGTTGTAGTCCTGGAAAATTGTCATTTAAAAAAATGTAATTGTGTTTTCCTTTAGCCAAGAACGAACAGTTTACCACTGTCCCGAAACAATTAATGTTCGAACGGCCATAAATCAGAACCGGCCTGTTTTTGCTCCAAACACATGATCAGCTGCTGTTCCATAAGCGCCACCTGCTGTCAGAGAGTGAAATTGTATGGGATTAGATCTCTGCCACAATTTTGAGCGTGAAAGATCATATTTTGAGTGCGCAAAAGTGCGTTTTGC
>NW_015613575.1:0-805 GCF_001515605.1 Sinocyclocheilus anshuiensis
TCCAGACCTTCAGCCGTCAGTCTGAAGGTCTGGCTACGCGAGACTGGGGGTGTCCAAACCTGCTCCTGGAGAGCCAAGGTCCTGCAGAGTTTATCTCCAGTTCGCCCCAACACACCTTGATTATCTGGTTCAGGTGTGTTTAATTGGGGGTGGAGATAAACTCTGCAGGAGGCCCTTGAGGACCAGGATTGTACACCCTTGCTGACAAATCCTACAAAAGAGGTGTCCAAACCTGCTCCTGGAGGGCAAACATCCTGAAGAGTTTAGCTCCAACCAGCACCAACACGCTTGCCTGGAAGTTTCTAGTAAGTCTGAAGATCATGATTAGTTTGGCTCTATCTGAAATTGCACCCTATATCTTTAAATTGGGCCCTATTTGAGGGGACAGCCATTTGTAGTGGTGTCCGAAACAATAGTGGATGTTCTCGCATGCAGTCATTCAGTCCCACAATGCACCGAGTGTACAACCGGTGCACGCTCAACGGCTAGAGAATACCCATAATGCACTGTGAGAGTCGCACGCTGAATGAATTCCCGCGTCTCGCCAGAAGAAGGCGCCCGCAGCTGAATCATCCATCCATTCATTTTACAAAACGCTCGTCCATGGCATAATACAGTGTAATACAACACAGGTATAAATTCATTGTAAATTGATTATTATATTGTTGAACTAGGGTTTATGCATAATTTCCATTACAGAGTTCAAGATACATCCTTTAATCTTACTACTGGAGCTGCCAGTTTTAAATGATTATTAAAGAGCAAGCACAAACTATGCAAAAGCGGCAGTCCTTCTGGTGCACTC
>NW_015613576.1:0-806 GCF_001515605.1 Sinocyclocheilus anshuiensis
TCCTCTAGTAGAATATCTCTCCTAGAGATGCTGCAACACACAATCAGATTACATGGGTTAAAAGAATCAGAAAGAAATCATAAGAATCTAATATTTTTTTCCTATACAAGTGCTGTCAAACTCCAGAGCTAGGAAATTTCAGCAGCTCTCGAAAAATATTTTGAGCGAACCAAGTCAAATCATGTGAAACTGATGTGTACACCTTTTCTACAAGTGTGCCTTTAATATTTATCTACAAAATAAAAAAACTTCTGTCCTGACCTACTATTCTTGGCATACATTGTCACAGGTATTTATTTATTTCTGTAGTCTCCATTGTAAGCATGGTGGTCATCCTGGCCAGGATACCGACCACCGTATCCTCTCAGGACATCCTGAAAACTAGTCGCTCCTGGTTCCTGGGGGCCGAATCCGGCATATGGATCCTCTTGTCCGCTCACGTAGGGCTCGTATTGCTGCTGGTTGTAGCCTGGGGCCTCAGGGTAGAACTCTTCTCTATGCTGAGGGACCTCCTCATGGTGGGATTCCTCCTGGGCTGGCTCCTCTTGAGGTGATGGGCTGGCGGGTTCAGCCAACTCAGGTTCGTAGCGGCGCAAACGGCAGTTTCTGTCATACTCCGGGTCGCAGTCAGGATCAGGTTCGATTACTCCATTTCTGGATCCATCAGCATTCAGGTGGGGCTCATAGGCTTCAATTGGGTAAGACGGCTGCCTGTGCACAGCAGGACGGTGCTCGTTTTGGGAACCCAGTGGGAAGCACTCTTCATCATACCCGATGAAACAGTCATATCCCTCCTTGGTCTTCCC
>NW_015613577.1:0-805 GCF_001515605.1 Sinocyclocheilus anshuiensis
CTACAATCCCTGCCGGTACGGGACTCGAACCCGCAACCTTTGGGTAACGAGTCCGACTCTCTTAACCATTAGGCCACGACTTCCCCCATGAATTGAAATGACATTTAAAAAAAAAAATGCAGCCTTGGTGAGCATAAGATACTTCTGTCAAAAACTTTAAAAACATTTCAAATCTTACTGACTCTAAACTTTTGAATGGTAATATATTTCAAGTCTTCTGAAGCCATATGATACTGTTGTTTATAAACAGAGAATACTGGCTTAAATGTCAGTCTGCTTTTCACAAAGCTATTGTATGACTCCAGAAGACATGGAGCACAGCATACAAGTCATAAGGACTACTTTAATGGTGCTTTATACTGGCAGACGTGGTCACTATGAACTGTTGTTGTATGGAAAAGAGCTGTGTGAAGAGCAAAACTATCCTTTTGTGTTCCACTGAACAAATAGCACACGGTTTAGGAACAACATGAGGATGAGTAAATGATTTTTTTAATAAACTCTTTTATTAAAAAAGGAACTTTTAAGACAATTGAGGTGATTACTTACACGACTTCTTCTGGCTTGGGGGTACCCCAACCTGGAGCCACTGTCCACATCTCCCATAAGGAAGTCAGACACTCTGAAATGGCAAAGTAAGACAAGTCACTGCTGGTCCACTGCACATAACATAACTTGAACATAAATAATAAGTTTATTATAAATATTATAGTGCTATTTTTCATCCCAAATAGATCAAGAATGTGACCAGTTTTAAAAGTTAGTTCATCCAAAAATGAAAATTCTGTCATCATTTACTCACCCT
>NW_015613578.1:0-806 GCF_001515605.1 Sinocyclocheilus anshuiensis
ACACACACACACTTTTCCTCTTTGGAGGACTGTTACATTTTTATCATTGCATGTCGCTGCTAAATAGCATCTGTCTCTATGAAAGCACATTCAAAAATCAAGCTTCTTCTTTTTTTCTTAATTGAAGTAAATATTAAATAAATAGTAATAAAATAGTAATATAAATATATAAAAATAGTACAATTATTTGCATACAAAACTGAAATATTTTAAGTTGAAACACTAAAATCATTAACTGGAAATAAAAACTAAAACTGAAATAAAAATCATCATCATTATAACAAAAGCACAACAAATGCACTTTAAATTTCAACTAAAATACTGAAAAAAAACTCATTTTAAAACTGTAATAAAAATTTTAACTGTATATAAATAATATCAAAATAACACTTGTGTTTTTTTTCTACAAATTTTTTTGATAAAACTAAAAACTAAAATAAACAGTTATCTTATGGCATCAGGCTGTCAAACCATAATTATTGCACAGGTCTGATAATTGGAATATTTATTATATTTTATCAGTTTCTTTCGGGCGCTATGACTCGATCAGAAGACAGAGGCCTCTTTGGAGAGCGGCAGAAGTTAATACTCGTTCATTTCACACCTGCATTGTGGGAATATGTATGTGTTTCGGCACATGATTATTAAAGAGGAAACACAGAAAAATGAACCATCAGTCACTGGCTGTCATATTGAGCAGCATGTGTTTACTGCTCAGTGGAGTTCAACTAAACCCTTGAGCTAGTTTAACCTCCCTCTCTCTCTCTCTCTCTCTCTCTATCTCTCTCTCTTGCTCTGTCTCTCTT
>NW_015613579.1:0-806 GCF_001515605.1 Sinocyclocheilus anshuiensis
TTATAATTTAATTTATAGATCAAATGTAAGAATTTGAAATGAAAGATTAGTGGGAAAATGCCCTCTATAAAGGTTAAAAAATGCCCTTGGATAAAATATAAAAAACACGCAGATTTAGGCTGTAGCCTATGTCAGAGCTGATAGAAAACTGATGAGATAGCTTCAGAATGAATCATATTTGCAAAAAAAAACAAAACACACACACACATTACATATACAGTATATAACCAAAGCTCGATACCATAGAGCCCCCCCACATAACAAATTCCAATTTAACCCCTGGTTTTAGGTATCATATTTCTCAAGCATCAGCGGCGCTTCTGCGTTTCTCTCAGATTGCGTCTTTGCGATTCTGTGACGATTATGTGATCGTCACTCATGTAACTGAGCACCAAGTAGCCTTTCGTCGGCAATCTCCAGAAAAATGTTGCGAGTGCAAACTGGGCCTAAAGTCGTGTAATATATGCCCAGCATAAAATGAAACCCAATACTTACATTTAATTTGTAATCTGTAAATGTAATCTGGAATGTTTTCTAAAAAAGAAAAAAATTGGGCAAGCAGTGAACCTTGGGATCGTCCGGGCCGCAAAGGATCCATTGGTTGTATCTTTCATGGCCCTGGCAATGAAATATGCATTTTGAGGTGGCATTTTAAGGAGCCTTCGAATAGGGATAGCCTTTATCGCTGTGATACATTAGGCCTTTGAATGCAGAAGATTGGGACACAGCTATACTCAACAAAGTTGAAGAGTTGAGTCTTTATCATGCATATACAGTGGGTACGGAAAGTATTCAGACCCCCTTAA
>NW_015613580.1:0-806 GCF_001515605.1 Sinocyclocheilus anshuiensis
ATATGATAATTCAGATAAATCTATTTGTTTCACAGCACACCTATAATAGTGAAATACAAAGCTATTGCAGAAATGAAATGGTCATAACAAAATCATGAAAATTTGAACCATTATACCCTCATTGCATTTCACCAGGTTTGAATGAATTTCTTTCAATTAATATTATTTTTTATTTACATTCAAATTTAAATTGCAATTCAGGAACTTGAATAAATTATTATTGGCTAAATGGCACACAACCCTGGTTAATAATCAATTCTCAAATATCTTATATTCTGCTCTCTAGATATGACTCGAGTCTCTCATTTAAAGCAATTTTTTTTGTCTATTTACTGTCTGTCAAGCAAGAATCTAACACCACACTTCTCTGCAAGCATATCTTAAGGTTTCAATTATGACCGTACTCATCACGCATCTACATGCTGAAGACTCAAGGTTAGTGATTTTAACAGACCCTTGACCCTAAGCATGAGCTTTAGTAATAACTAGAACTAAATGAATGTGTGCTTCTAAGTCTGATATGCATGTGGGTGCAAATAGCTTGTGTCCCATTCACTCAATCTACAGTTTGGTGTGTGACTTTGAACAAAGACACCCTCAGCATTCGCTCTTTGTGCCAGCCTCTCCCGTTGAGTAACAAATGGGCCAATTCCCAGATGATTCAGCCGTCCGTCTCATGTCACCTAACGCCCATCTCTACTTTGGCCCCCTGCCATCTGGCTCTTTTATTACCCCCACAGGGAAAAGAAAAGAGTCGCTCTGCTCTTGGGCCAGGCAGGACGACAGCCAGAGGCGATCCAACCACC
>NW_015613581.1:0-806 GCF_001515605.1 Sinocyclocheilus anshuiensis
TTACTATACTTTTTATCAAATAAATGCAGCCTTGGTGAAAATAAAAACTTCTTTCAAAAACATTTAAAAAATCTCACTGACCCCAAACTTGTTAACGGTAGTGTATATTTTTGTTTTTATTTGAGATTACATGTTTAAATTAGTTAAATTAAAAATTAATTAAAAATGTATATACCCTTGACAAATATTTTTAAGTCTGTGAGTTACATTTATGGGATCAAACCATGGCCATAAACACATAAGGATTTTGCAAATATAAATACATGCATGCCTCTATCAGTTGTCGCTCAGGTTCTCCGCGCTCTTTGCCTTTTCTCTCGTCTGTGCCGTGTTCTTTGGGGATTGACAGGGTGACTCATTGGAATATGTGTCTCTAGAGTGGCAAACTGCTCTTGCATTTATTTTTGGAGCGCTGATGCAGAGGCCCTGAACATCAAAGCAGAGTAAGCGTGTAAACCCAGCTGTAGCAAGTGTGTGAGTGAGTGAGAATGTGTGTCAGACAGATGCACTTTGCAGCAGGGTGCCAGATTTGCATCAAGTTGCACTATCATCAATGGGTTAATGTTAACTTCGTCAGCTGGTCACGGATATGGACACCACCTGTCTCTGAAGACCTGAGATCCTTGTTGTCAATGGTGCATGAGGGCATAATCGTTTTCAAACAGTTATCCATCACTCCTTCTTTCATTCTGTTCTTTCTTTTCTGCTCTGCTCTCCCAAAGGAGCATGTATTGAGTAAGTATTTTCTCATCTTGTTAGAGCAAGTCAAGTCACCTTTATTTATATAGTGCTTTATACAATACTGA
>NW_015613582.1:0-806 GCF_001515605.1 Sinocyclocheilus anshuiensis
AAATCAGTCAGGCCTTGACAGCTGCTGTCCGATGACTTCATTATGCTCCTATCTGGCTCATGTTTGCCGTGACACGTCTATTGACACCCACCTCCTTTTTCGCCCACCCACCACAATCGATAGCAGTGATAAGGCAGACGGAGACGATGACAAATGGACTTTGAGAGGGAGATGATATGGATGTATCCAGATGTCCGCCCACTCCCCCGTTACCGCCAAACACGTCTCCAGATGTCACCCTGCGCTGTCGCATGAATGCACAGCATTACTTTGGGAGTGAATGCAGCACCTGAATGCCGTCCGAACGGTCATGCGTGTTTTGCTGTCACAGACGTGCAATGATTGCATCATGCTGTATTCACGTCAAGACTGCTTGCAAAGGGCTGAGAAACACCCTCGTGTGCCACACAGCAAACTTAATGCATTAAAAGTGAGTAAGTGAATGTTGGGTAAATACGTGACCAGCATTCAAACTAAGCAAGCAATAAACTTTAGACTCAGATAATAATAAATTGTAAAATATAATATGATTAAGAGAAAATCTTGTTTTTTTGAAGATATTATGAAAAATATCAAAAAAATGTGTAAATACTAAATCAACCTACATTTAAAACTCCAGAATGAATAATTCTGTAATGCATTGTATTTTATATCAGCTGTGAAACGATTAATCCAAAATAAAAGTTTTTGTTTACAAAATATATGTGTGTGCACTGTGTATATATATTATGTATATATAAATACACATACACGCATGTATATATTTAAAGCTGCAGTCCGTAAGTTTTGCCTCTTTGTTGCCATCT
>NW_015613583.1:0-806 GCF_001515605.1 Sinocyclocheilus anshuiensis
AGAAAGGAAAAATTGAAATAGCATCATATGACCCCTTTAAATGTTCATGTTTCAGCAATGAATTGGATTACAAATTATATCAGTGATATAAAAACTGACTTAGGTGTAATTTATGTGTAATTTAATTGCTTATACAGTATATAGAACTCAGTTTTTTTTTATTTGAGTTTTAATTATTAAATAAACTTTATTTTCCATTTCAGCTTTTAGCTAAATGAAAACTTTAACTTTGGTTTTGGTGTTTCAGTAAAAATTTATTATGGTGCATCACTGCTCTTAAATCATACTGTAGTTTTGTGTAAGGAATAGACCTAAATTATATTTAATATGCTGAAAATCTTACCCTTTGCCAAATCTTTCAAATTTCATTTGCACTTCAAACCAAAA
The DNA here is from genome assembly GCF_001515605.1 of Sinocyclocheilus anshuiensis. NCBI lineage: Eukaryota > Metazoa > Chordata > Actinopteri > Cypriniformes > Cyprinidae > Sinocyclocheilus > Sinocyclocheilus anshuiensis. The sequence goes on from NW_015613583.1 coordinate 388, forward strand.
GCTGCATCTCACCAGACCTGACTTTGATCAGAAGAAAAAATAAAATGTATCCCTACATTTTAATAATGCTGCTGTCCATGGTGCTGAAACCACATTTCAACTCTTGCTACTGTCAGGAAACTGTTCCTTTAGACATCTGAACAAAACCGGCAACTCTCAGACAGAGAGATATTCTGCTGAGCAGACTTACCTATTCATTTCAAGGCTAACACTAGAGAACATCTCGTCTCGTCAGCTTGTTGTGCAACCCTGAGCCCTTTTATTAACACACGCTTTCTAGTTCAGTGGTTTTGCATTGAGTTCAGATATTGTTGCAACACCAAATATGCATTTCTTTGTGTGTTTGTATCATCAGGGTCATAAGCAGAGCTCCTGGACTGAAGCTGGTTGTTGAAACATTGATCACATCTCTCAGACCT
>NW_015613584.1:0-800 GCF_001515605.1 Sinocyclocheilus anshuiensis
AAACAATTGTAGTATCAGGCTGCAACATAACAAAATTGAAAAAAAAGTGAAGGGGGTCTGAATACTTTCTGAATGCAATGAACGGCACTGTAAGCACTTCCGTCCCCTTCTAAGTGTGAACACCATTACGCTTCTATAATGAAACACATGTAGTGCATGTTGTGAAGCTTAACAACTTTTTTTTTAACTGAGCTCTGGTTTGCCAAGGGTAGATAGTCACTTATGAAGGCTTTGGACTTGTTGAATAACGTCCAAAGCCTACTGAACAGTGGATTTGCTCATTTGCTCTAAGCAAGTAGTTATCTCAAAGTTTGCTGCTGGAGCTTTAGTGCCCTCATTTGAAAGTAAAGATTCAACCAGACAGTAATGACTTGCCATTCATGTTTTTTAGAAAAAGAACATGGATCTTGTCTGCCTTATCCGTGCAGTTTTATTGATGGGGTACTGAAAGCCCTAATGTGAAATCCATCTTCTTCTCAATGTGCCCTTTTCATCTGCTATTCGTACATTCATAGAATAACGCTCACCCTGTGCTTTGTGCCTCGTTTACTAAAAAGCAACTGTTTGTTTGTCCTCTCATTACACAGCATTACAAAGCTTTTGGAAGGAATAACTGGATTTACTCAAATCACAGGATTTGGTATTCGTTTGTTTAGGCTCGATCTGTACTGAGAGATGACAGATTGGAGATTGTTTACCCAAGCTCAGATCGGCGAGAAAATCGCTACATTTCTCAAAATGTATCTGCTTGTACAATGTGTGTGTGTGTGTGTGTGTGTGTGTGTGTGTTTGTGTCCCTG
>NW_015613585.1:0-806 GCF_001515605.1 Sinocyclocheilus anshuiensis
AATGAAGGTAAACAGATTTGCTGAACAAGATGGAGGGATCAAGCTTGGAACTCCCCCTGGACTAGTTAATAATGAAATTATTAGTGAATTAACAGAAATAAAGGATGAGTAGGTGTGATGGTTTGGCTGTTTATATATACGCTTGACAGGATTAGATGAACAAGTGTCTTCACGTCAGTGAAGCTACATATTCACCAAGTTCTCCCAGAATGCCCTTGGAGCTTATTTATTGATGTATTTTTGAGTATAAAATAGAAAAACTAGCAAGACAAAGGGCAAACAAGAGCCTCTTTTCTTCATCTATGTCCACCTCCCTAAAACAGTAGTGAAGATTTTCCACAAAGCAGTCACAATAAGAGGGATTGAGTTTCCGCTTAAGTACCTCAGAGACGGTTCTAGTTTAGCTTCTGGTTTACTTTACCTTTTAATACATGGAAGTTCACTTAGTCCCACTGCTCAAGAGCAGGAGACGGGGATCAGGAAGGGAAGACAGCAGAGGAGAGGGAGAGAGAGAGATGTCTGTATCTGTCAGCGTGAGGGAGACTAAGCTCTGACAGGTGTGTCAAGCAGTCAGTCACCTGTCAGCACTACAGAGAAATGAAAGCAAGAGAGGGGACTGAGGCTGTCTGCCTTTGAGCCTGACCCATATAACTCACACACACCTGTCCTCATACACCACCAAAGACACACACTCTCCGTCAAGAGTCCACCGATGTAGGTCAAAGGCCGCCTGGGGCTATCCCAGAATTCCCACAGATGAGGACAGAGAATAGTGTGTCCTGCTAAATCTCTCTTGTTCTATTTCT
>NW_015613586.1:0-806 GCF_001515605.1 Sinocyclocheilus anshuiensis
AGCGTTTTGGAACCAAACTCTTCAAATGAAGAGTTCAGATGCAAAAGCCTCTAAGTGTCGTCTGGAATTTTCATCTAAAATGAGCATTTTTATCAGGCTCTTATGTTAAACCAATCAGGTTAATGCATTTACATGAAACATAAATAAATCACAATATGCAACACAAACTCATAAGAATTTGTAAGTTGCCAATTTCAATTTACCACCCCTTCAATATGATTTCTAGGTATTGTTTTTAATGTCTTGACCTAAATCTAACACTCAGTTGGATATGAGCAGAACAAAAACATAAATATGATTGTACAAATTCTCATGAAATTGTAAAAACCTCATGAAATGTCATGAAAGTGTGTTGAAATAATATGATCATATTCTGGTCTGCACAACCTAGGTGACATCAACTGAAAGGGAATGAGTAAGTAATTACATTTTGATGAAAGATAATGAAGAAATTATTATTTTTTTATTCTTTGGAATAACGCAAACTGATGAAATATGCATAATAAGACCAGGAAACTGTCAAAGTAAATAAGGTCAATTTTGATTTCATGTTGAAACCCTATCATAAAAAAAATGGGTCTGCTGAAAGGATGAAAATGGGTCTGGGTGAAAGCTGGAACACACACACTTTGTCTGGGGCAGCAGACATCTGGATCAGGTGTTGCAGCGAGGGTGGGGGGGGTGTGGGCGTGACTGTTAGATCAGAGGATGGAGCACTGGAAGCCACATTTGATGGACAGGCCTGTTACCGAGGGTCCTTTCATGTCTATCGCAGCCAGAGGGGACCAGCATGTGTGTTTGTGTGC
>NW_015613587.1:0-806 GCF_001515605.1 Sinocyclocheilus anshuiensis
AGTCTTGGCTCATTTGAACATTCCGTCAATGTAAGTCTATGGGACTTTTATGAAAACCGTAAGTCCAATCAGTTAGAAAAGATATAGCACACTCGGTCAGATTGTTTGGTGTTACAGAGTTAAAGCTCTAGGAGGAGTTAGAGTCAACAGTTTTAGTAAGAAAAATAATAATAATAATTTTAAGTTTAAATAGCATTTCAGTAAGTTGGCTTTCTCAAGCTGTCACAGTGAATTCTGGGAATGTTGAATTACGGTTTTTCCGTGAATTATAAGATGACAAGATATTCTTTTTCTTTTCCAAAACTGTAAATGTAACAGTATTTTACTGTAAAATGTCATGAAATGTTCTGTTGGATTTTTTTAGTTTTCACTGTATATAGTAAGGGCAAGTTTTCACCGTAGCATTTTTAGCCTTTTACGGTCATTTTTTTTTTTACAGTGTGGGTGATGGTTATGTGGTTCCTTACCAGCTGTAATCTCAAAGAGGATCTTATCAACCTCAGCCTCTGCTGCTTCTACCATTTCCTCCTCATCATCCATCCCTTCCAGTGTATCCTCCAGCATCTCCTCTATGATTCCAGCCTGTGCAGTATGAGTGCTCCACGTTAGAGATGTTACATGTGCTCAAGACGTTTCTTTCAGAATATTAGAAGAAGTGTTCATGTACGTACCTTCATCATCTCTTTTGAGAGTTCTGTCATGGTGGCTTGAATCTCTGGGATTTTAACCAGGCTGTTCATGGCCTTCATGACCTCTGTGCTCTTCTGCATGGCACCTGCCACTCTTAATACAGCTGTAATGGGAAA
>NW_015613588.1:0-806 GCF_001515605.1 Sinocyclocheilus anshuiensis
TGCATTCAAGACACCAGAATTGGTCAGTCACTGTTGAAAAATGTTCAATCACAATATTTTCATTTTGATTCACTTTGTAAGGTTTACATCATGGCTTATGGCTCTTTTAGTTTATTTTTTTTCCTAAGCTACACCAACTTCTTTTTTTTTCGAAATTAATACAACTTCATAAATCATAAAACCATCTCCCAAACCGTGTTTTTGCCTTACCCTAAATCACTATGATAAGCCTATAATAATTATTCATATTTAACAGTTGTCGGGACATATTTAACGGGAAACTGTACTTTCATCATTCGTCCGTCAGTGTTAATGACATATCCATAAATAAAGGATAGAAGGTCCAACTACAACTATATGCAGGGGAAGAAGCTTGAAACCACAACTAAAATTTGAACTGAAAAGTGTTTGAAAGAAAAAAAGAGAAATCGACACTTGTAATAAAACACGAATCAAGATTCGCATTTGCCAACCATCATTTGTTGTACTGACTAGGTTCACACTGCAATGCTAATCTCTATAAGTTAATGCATTGGTTTAGTTGCCTATAAATAGTCTTACAAAGTTATATTATATGTACGCGATCATACACCTCAAACCATCTGACTCATCCGCGCAGAATAGCAGAGCCGCAGCACAACTGACGTAATGACCAAAACAATTGTTCCTCTACATTCAACCGTTGCATAGTGTAGCTTTAAACATTTCCATGATACCATTCTTCACTAACTAGTAATACATCAGAATTTTACTCCGTATTCAACATGGAAAATGTTTTCAGTCCCTTTAAAAAAAAAAAAAAAAAC
>NW_015613589.1:0-806 GCF_001515605.1 Sinocyclocheilus anshuiensis
ATTATTATTATTATTATTATTATTTTCTCAACATTGAAAAAGAATAATATATGTAATATGTCATTTATTTATACACTTGCGTCAGTAATTTTATTTTTTAAAGAAATGTAAAACTTTTATTCATCAGGTATCCAGAGTGATTTATAATGTCTTATACAATTATAAGAATTATCAAATAATGTCTTATAAAATTTCAAATAAATTGTGTTCTTTAGAACTTTCTGTTCAAAGAATCCTGAGCGAAAAAAATGTATAACAGTTTCCACAAAAATATTACAACAACAATTTCCAGCATTGCTAGTAAAAAGAAATCAATACCAAATCAGCATTTTAGAATGATTTCTGGAGGTTCATGTGACACTGAAGACTGGAGTAATAATGCTGAAGATTCAGCTTTAACATTACAGTAATAAATTACATCTTAGGATATGTTAAAATAGAAAACAAATATTTTAAATTAAACTGTAATAGCCTTTCATAATCTTACTGTTCTTACTGTATTTGATCATCAAATAAATACTGTCTTGGTGAGCATATACATTATATATATATATATAGATATATATATGTGTGTGTGTCTATGTACGTACACACAAATATAGACAAAAATATATAAGATTTTCAATTAAGCTTTAAATAAGCTTTTGATTATATATGGCAATAGTATACAGTATTTGATATATATATTACATAGACAGTAAAACATACCTCAAGATCAATATCTAGGCCCTGTAACATCAGCATGGCCTCAAAATTGAGAGAGTGTAACTCCTCTGTTACTGACAGGGGACCCTGCAATAGAGAGA
>NW_015613590.1:0-806 GCF_001515605.1 Sinocyclocheilus anshuiensis
CCATGAAAAGTACAAAGGAAAACGGCTTCTAAAAGTGAATCCACATAAGGACTGAAGCACCCCTGTCTCAGTTTAACAACCAGTTTTTTTATTACGAGATAGAAAGTAAGAGGAAGGCGTTTGTCTTTGCCTCTTGGCACTTTTTTTTTGAGACCATCGAGGAGCAGACGGATAGATGGATGCTCCAAAAGACTGCAGACGGATGGATCCAAGCATCTGCCTGAAACCTGACTTTTAATGGAGGAGGGCTGCAATTTTTGTGCTAAATGACAGTGTATTATATATGAACATACAATAGCAATATTAACAGGCAAAACAGAAACTGAAAAGGTTGGGCAAAAGGTAGAAAATCGAATCCAAGCAGAGTCATACATTTTTAATGTAAATTTGGCTAGACTTGATCTCATGTACAGTGAAGCTGCCGAAAGATAAGACTGCAGAGTGGTGTTTAGTCGAGGACAGTCAGGGCGAATGCTGGGCAAGGCAGGCACATAGTTTTGGCATCTGGGCACATAGTTTTGAACTCCTGAAATTTAAAACGAGACAGACAGTCAGCTATTTTGTTATCGAGGCCAGGTATGTGAGCAGCGTGGAGCGTGAAATTGCCAATAATGCATGTCCACATTAGACTCCTCAAAAAAAATGAATGAAGGGAACTGAGGAGAATTTGTTTTCTGGACCACTGATTGCCCCAAAGAATGCAGGCTATGACGACAGGATATCATTCTAACAGCGCTGTTGATAGTGTGTTAGTAGGAAGAGTCGACAATTCCTTTGGCCAAGTGCTTGCAAACCAACGATTATTG
>NW_015613591.1:0-806 GCF_001515605.1 Sinocyclocheilus anshuiensis
TTCGCTGTGATTGGGTGGTGGCTGAGCCTGGCCGATCTGTGACAGCATTCAGGCTATACATTTTTAATTTACTGATTTAGCTTTTTGCGAAAAATTACAGGTTACTGTGAATGTTTACCAAACTACATTTTTCACATCATGTTTCCACCTTCTAAAAAAATGTTTCCTGTGGTTCAGTAAATACCAGCCAAAACCTGCCAACAGTTCTCTTGAAAGTATGTATTTGAGTTGAACTGCAACAGTATTATAGGCTACTGAAACTGATAAATACCCTGTGGTTGTCAAAACAACCTCTCTGACTCTCATATCATATCTTGATGGGTTTCTGTCAAGACAATGTGAAATACTATGAAAACACAACTGCAAAAAAGTTTCTATGTACCAAAACCAGGCTTTTAAAATAGAATGATTCATCAGACTTCAACAGAAGCAATGAACATATCAACATACACACAAAATATGAATGAAAAATCTGATGATTGATGATGTCTGGATCAGCTATGTAGAGCTAAAAACGGAGTATAACAATAACTTCCAGTCATTTGTCTCATAGTTCCACAAAAAAAAACAAAAAAATAACTCTTTCTACCAGTGGTCTGTGGAGGCAGCTCGGGAGAATATATGCAGGATGTATGTTCTATAAATGTAAAAAGTTTCTAACTGACATGCTTATGCATTTTGAGGCAGACGTCTCAATGAACTATTTGTGGAGAAACATGATTGTGATCACAGCGTGATCTCATGAATATTTGTATGCATTTATGTAAAACATGGTTCTACCACACATACATAAAATGCATTTGCAG
>NW_015613592.1:0-806 GCF_001515605.1 Sinocyclocheilus anshuiensis
ACCATTCACTCATAATGGGCAAAATCAATGATGCGCAATAGACTACAGAAACAACAACTACAATAAATAAATAAATAAATATTTTGCATGAAACCAACACATTGAAAATTCAAGAAAGAAAGAAAGAAAGAAAGAAAGTTCAACAAACTCTGTTTACTGTCCATTTCCTTTGGGAAAACAGGCATTGAGTGAGAAGCTGCGGTGGGCAAGCTATGGGTGGTTAGACTCCATATTGTTGTCAGGAGTGGTGACAGGGTCAAGAGATCCCAGAGTCACCAGTTTCTCATTAACACCAGTATAATGGGTGTCAACAGGAGGGTGATGTTGACAGGGAATGTGCCTGGTGCTAGCCTCACTCAGTATGCTAGCGCTTCCACCTCAGCATGGACTGAAGTTTCATGGCTGTCATATACATTCAGCCCAATTTATTCTTATCCAGATCTTGGTTATCGGACTAAGGTTGTGAAAATGGTCATTGGCATGAATGACCTGTTGTTGCCCATATTTACTAACCGACTGGCTAATTCCCATCAATGTGACATTAGCATGCACTGCATTAGCATACATTTGCAAACAAATGACTGTTTATTCTCAAATTCCATTTGCTGTATTTAGACCAGCATCAGTACTACTCATTTTTATTCTTCAGGCCCTGAAGGAAAGTAAAACCCAATATGAAATGTCTTAATCTCTGAATGGACAGTTGTAGTGCACTTACAATCTTAACAATATATATATTTTTATTCAATATATATATATTTTTTTCACCTCCAGGCTCTTAATGCATCGTGTTTCCTTCTGGAGCA
>NW_015613593.1:0-806 GCF_001515605.1 Sinocyclocheilus anshuiensis
TTTAACTGTATTTGTGCACGTCACTATTTTTGTGTAATAGCATGCTATAAGAACACATCAGTCATCTAACTGTAGTAAATTAGCCATTTTTAAGCCATACGCTATGTTGCAGAATATTATACATGAAGTCATTTTTTTCGTCTACCAGTTTTGAAAGCATATTGCTTTGTGAGCACACTGCTCTCGTTTGTTCAAGAAGGGCACGTTCTCTGTACAGATCTTCAGACTGATCCAAGTGTGTTATGAATCTGCAGTTCCGCGCTGTCAGCTGTGTCAGACCTCATGTTATTCATATTTGCTACTCGCTGTCTCTGTTCTTTTCCTTTTTTTCTTCTTTTTTATTAAATAAAATCAAAACACTGAGGGTGTTTGCCATCTGTCTCATATGTAATGCAGTCAGGTCATTCAAGTGTGCTGTATGCTATGGAAATATTGTGTAAATTCTATGGACTAATCGGAAAACTGTGAACCCTTCAAAAAATATTGCCTCACTAAGTCTGCAGGTTTTTTTTTAAACTGCTTTACTGTAGACTACAAACGTGCCTGAAACCACTTACTGTGGTACTGTAAAATCACTTGCTGCTTTGAATTATTAATAAAATAACAGGAATAAACTGCCATGTTTTTTTAAAGAAGTATTTTATGCTCATCATGGCTGCATTTATTTGATCAAAAATACAGTAAAAACCCTGTCAAATGTTATACAGTTTAAAATTATAATTATTAAAATTGTTAAAAAATGTAATTTAGTGGTATGATGGCAAAGCTGATTTTTCAGCATCATTACTTCAGTCTTCAGTGTCACA
>NW_015613594.1:0-806 GCF_001515605.1 Sinocyclocheilus anshuiensis
ACTTATTGCTCCCATTTAGTGTGGTTTTCATGAGATGAGCTTTACACTACACACACAAACACATATGGACGTTTTTCATGCTCGCTGTCTGTCTGGCAAAGAGACTAATGCATTCATTAATCCTTCATAAGTGTTTGCTTATGTGCACACACAGTTACACAACACGTCACTAGTGTCTCTCTCTCTCTTTTACAAACTGCAGCCATCTGTATAGAGATTACCACCAACAATTCACACAGAAAAACTTTTTTCATCTATCCTTCCACTCCACATTCCCATCTGCCACCCCAGGAAGGCCACCTGTGGCCATAGAGAGCATGATAAACAGACAATGCCCTTCACTAACAGCACTCACACACAGATATGCCTTCAAACTCATCACATTCAGATTCATTAGTTCTAAACAGGGTGATTGTGTTGCCTTTTTTAAACTCGTTTAACGATTATGTAACAAGCCAAAATGTCAGGCTGATATGGCATTATGCAAATCCACAGTGGTTTTGGCCTCATACATATTTATAACATCTCCTCTGCTTCAGCTAATCACAGGCTTTGATAAAGGTCAGGGGGAGGGGTCACCAAACATCTGGTGTTTGTGGTGGCCATCCAAAACAAATACCAATATCCACACGCAGCCGAAGTGGTAAAAGGTGGGTGGCCGTGCTGCCGGCTAAAATATATAGATTACACAACAGGTAGCGCTAGACTATTCAGTCGAAACCCTGCAGAAAACGCCTTTGGAGGAGTTCAGAGAAAGCGCTGCCCATTTGATTCTGTCAGCATTAAGGCTGGAGCCTGCTTATTCC
>NW_015613595.1:0-806 GCF_001515605.1 Sinocyclocheilus anshuiensis
AATTTATTCCTGTGATGACAAAGCTGAATTTTTAGCATCATTACTACATTCTTCAGTGTCACATGATCCCTTAGGAATCATTCTAATATGCTGATTTGCTGTTCAAAAAACATTTCTCATTGTTATCAATGTAGCTTAATATTTTTTGGATTTTGGAAATTGTGATACATTCAGGATTCCTTTATGAACATAAATACAGAGATAAACATTTATTTAAAACAGAAATCTTTTGAACCATTACAAATTTTTTTACTGTCACTTTTATCAATTTAATACATCCATACTGAATAAAATTATAAATTCTTTCCGGACCCCAAACTTTTGAATGATAGTGTATATCTCTTGTGTTAGGATACTAAAATAGCACTGCATTCGTTCAGTAATTAAATTATTTTTCTTTGTTAAGAGTCTCTTTCTCTGTCTCTGTCAGAGAAACAGCATGGTGACAAAAAATAAAAATAAAATAAATCACTGTGTCGCTTAATTACTGCAGACATCAGAACCACATGATATGTTGTCTGAGTCTAACTAGAGTTTTCTCTTTTCTATTTTATCTCTTAACTTTGATTATTTTTCTCTGCCTCAACCATCCAATTTGACGCTGAAGAGTGAGAAGAAAGCTGAGAAGTTGGGGTGGGTGGAGGAGTGGGAATGCTTTGTGTTGCTTTAAAAACTCTGAGTGACATTCCTCGGGAAGTTGCTTCTTCATTCTAGAAGGTTCCAAATCAGAAGCTCCCAGAAACTTTTGATACAATCATCAGACTTACTGAATTTTCTTCGTGAAGTTTTTGGTAACAATTCCGCCC
>NW_015613596.1:0-807 GCF_001515605.1 Sinocyclocheilus anshuiensis
TCTGCTAAATACAAAAACTATATAACAGATATATATTGATATATAAGAATATCCTGAATTTCAGGGAAAAATATAAGTCCCCAATAAACAAAAACAACTTTTTGTTTGCAACACCAGCATCAGGGTTCGTTCATGTGTTCATTAAGGGTTTCTTCACAGGGGTTGAGGATATGACCTACTTACACTCTGTTCGTATATATTACTCTGTTCTGTCCAAAGATACAAGGACGCAACCTATGTAAAAAACTGTAACAGTATACAAAATAAAATACATAAATAGTCATGAATGTGTCATTTTATCTCTGATGACTGACAGAAAATATTTTTAAAAGTTCTTGTCATTTCACATGAAATCTTACTTTTTTTTTTGTCAAATGTCATGTCTGATAATATTCCTTCTACCAAATCACTGGTCTAGCAGGTTTTTACAGAAATCCCACCCATAGAACATGAATGAGTCAATAACATTATAACAGAAACTCATGCCAGGACAAATTCTGACTGAAACAAATCAAGAAATACACATCAACACGACAAGATTAACTGAGGTTTAATAATGTAAGGACCATTTACAAAAAATAAAAATAAATAGCCAAGACTTTAAAATGTGCCCATAAAGAAATTGACTTTACATTACAGGTACAGTTGGTTTGGTTCTTATGGTTGATATATAACTTTTGTCTGCAGATCAGCATTATGAATGTGTTTTTCCAACCGGTCTGTTTTTCCAACAGCAAAAACTAAAAATAAAACGGAGAATTCAGATTTAATATTTACTAACAGGCAGAGGCGGACAGTAACTAAGTA
>NW_015613597.1:0-797 GCF_001515605.1 Sinocyclocheilus anshuiensis
ATACCTGGCAATAAAGCTCATTCTGATTCTGATTCTGATAAACAAGTCTTAATACCTTATGCATTTCTGCTTCTTAAGTTATTTCATCTTTTTTCCAGAATTTCTACATATTTTACCTGAGAAAAAAGTAGGAAAAAAACCCAAAACAATTTTTCCAGTTATGAGCTGCTCGTGGGAAAGACTTGAATGAGCAAAATCTGCTTTAAATCATCTGATACAAGCAGGTTTCTATTTTAAATTTTATTTTATTTTTGTACTTTCTGTTTTCATTTTAAGTTTAAAATGAGTAGTATTTAGTTTTTAGTAATTAATTTTAGTAATTAGTTTTAGTTAGTAAAAAATATGTCTACATAGTTTTTATTAATTTTTATTTCCATTTTAGTTATTTTAGTACATCCAGTTAAACTAAATAAAAATGATAAATGTTACCTGGCAACTAGCAACTAATCAAATAAATAAAAATGGCAACTAATAAAATTAATTTAAGGATTTTTAAGTTTTATTTCAGTAAAATTTTATTTTGTTTCAAGTTACATGTTTTTTCAGTTTTTAACTTTTTTTTTGTATTTTTTATTTTGTTATTTATTTATTTTTTCCTAGGGTTTTTTTCTTTTCTTTCTTTTTTTTAGCTTACTTTTTTATTTTTTATTTTAATTCAGTGAAATACAGTGAACACAGTGAAAACATAATTTGTGTGTTATGGTTATCTTATGTATTTCTTTAGATCTGAACATGGTACTTGTTCTAACATGTCTAACTCTCTCTCTCTCTCTCTCTCTCTCTCTCTCTCTCTCTCT
>NW_015613598.1:0-807 GCF_001515605.1 Sinocyclocheilus anshuiensis
AAGAAATACATTTCCTATCAAAAGAAAATAAAAGAAAACACAGAGACTCTTCCCTGACTCCCTCTCTAATTTCAAACACAGGAGAAAAAGATCATTTTAAAAATAAATGGCATCCACCTCCCTACAAAATTGTCCCACCGAAATTACAACACAGCTGAAGCGCTCTGCTCAACACACTTAAGTTGAGAATAAAAAAAGACTAAATTAATCGCATATTAAATTAATTGTTTTGACATTGAACTTTCTTTTATATGAATTTGACCCATGAAAGCCTAAAGTGCAGGTGAGCTGGGAAGCCTGAAGGTCTTTTCACACTAAACACAAATGTTTGATTTAAGCTGATTTTGAATAGAAACAGATGTTCATACTGGGCTGGAATATTCACTCAATAATGAAGCAATGCTTATTTTCTCAGAGAATAGTTCAGCTATTTTCTTTGCCCTTCAAAGAAATGTGCTAACCAATAAAATAACTTTGTGTCTCATGTCCAGAGCTGCTGAGAGCATTTGGTGGCACAAGTGAAACCAGCATTGAATATTAGAATTACATTAGCATTTCATGAACACTTTGAACTACTTGTGTAAGCCATGATTAGCAAGTTGTTTGTGTGATATAGTCCATTGAAAGTCACACTTTTGCCATGTGAGACATTTACATTAATGCCTTTGGCAGATGCTTTTTTGATGGCAGAAAGTGCAGCGCATATAGTGCTCTCTGTTGAACAAGCAGAAAAGTGAACACAGTGAAGAGTGAAGATGGGAGAATGAGGATCACTACCAGAGAGATGCAAATCAATAGAATTTTATT
>NW_015613599.1:0-807 GCF_001515605.1 Sinocyclocheilus anshuiensis
ACATCTAAATTTATCTTGAAATAAGCTTGCAGAAAATACAGTTTTTGTAAGAATCACCCTTCAATCTTTTGGTTTACCTTGCTGGATATAGTAAATAATGACTAAATGAATATTTTACAACACTATATTTAACAACACTAGAACTATCCCTTTAAGATGTGGGTGTCTGGAATACTTGATTCTGATTGGTCAGTCGTGACATTCTATAGTCAGATATTTTCGTATAATGATGGGTAAGCTACTTCAATTATCTTTGTCCTCTGCAGCCAATTTTACACATTTCTCATTTCACTCTGCGGTTTGCTTTCTGCTTGCATAATAATAAAATAATAATTTCAACTAATCAACAGCATTGTGTTTTTGCACTCAAAAAAATAAAATTTGACCCATGCAATTCACCGAAAACGTATCCAATAATAATCAATGACAGGAAAAAAAAACCCTAATGGCAAATTCATGGTGGCCTTGTGTTTGTTTTCCACTCCCTTGCGCAATCTTTGAGATGCTGCATAAAAACAGGTTGATTATTAATGACCGTCTATTTATAAATGGACTTTGGCTCTGTGAGTATATATATGATCTTCTTGAATGTTTGATGTGAGTATTTTACATCATTCTGTCACAGAGGCATGCACACGCTGACGTCATAGAGTGGGAGACGTCTGTGTGAATAGCTCTCAGGCTTCCGTCACGGGTCATCCAGAACTCTGCTGTTCTCACACACTCTGCTTCTGCACTGTACTCTCGCTGTCTCTCGCTCCTTCCCACTCCTGCTTGAGCATTACTCACCACAGATGAAGTCCCGTC
>NW_015613600.1:0-807 GCF_001515605.1 Sinocyclocheilus anshuiensis
AAATTCTGTCCAGCAGTGCCCTCAACATCTGTAAGCAATTTTCCCATAACCTGACGTTTTAAAAAAATGCCATGCAGTAAGAATTTAAAGAAGAAAAATTTAAAAAAGAATGAGAGAAAATATGATTTTCCATATATTCTCAAAGATCTGAATTTTGTTTCCTAGGTAATCAAGTATTAACAGTAATTAATAGTAGACTAAGTTTTTTAATCATTGATCTAATGGATGATATGTTCTGTGATATATTTATTTAAAGCCACATTTCTCAGAGTCAAAGGTTAAATATTTTTAGAGGATTCGAAGACAAATTCCTTTTAAATTAAATGTCCTTGCCTGGTTATATTGAAGCCTAATCAAGCACAACCCTGCAAAAAATATGCAGGGAATACAATATGTTGGGGAGAATGACCAGGCTGAGCCTTGCACCAAATATGCAACAATGTTAATACATTTCATTATTGTGTTTTCCCCTAAACTTAGATTGTTAAATTGCAATACAAATGTGAAGCACAACAAAATCCACAAGTGAAAACCAGTTTGGTAAAAAAAAAAAATAAATAAATAAAAAACCGGACCTAATCGCAAAGGTCAATAAAAGCAGTCTGATTTCAGTTCTCATAAAATGTTAGTTTCTTCCTTTAATAAAATTCATTTTTTTACATTTTACTTTTTACTATTTTTACTTTACACGCTTCACTTATGTCTCTCTTAATGTTTTCAGTACATCATATACCGAGCACAGGAAAAGCTGATGTCATATGGCGCATGTTTGAAGGTATGCTGTTACCTCATTATTTTAATAAAATA
>NW_015613601.1:0-807 GCF_001515605.1 Sinocyclocheilus anshuiensis
TATTATTTTTATATTATTATAATCATATTGAAATATAATTTTTTGTAATATTTTTATATAATTTTTTTTAGCATAATGTTATTTCAGAATGTTGCAATATGTTATTATCCTCATTGAAAATTTTAATTAATATTTTTATTATTTTCATTTTCATTTTTTATTTTTATAATATTTTTGTATTATTTCATACATCACGTGTTGCAATATTTAGTTTAACCCTAACCCTAATTTTGAATATTTTTTATCATATTGAAATAATGTCATTTATTTTCATATGATTGTTTTAATATAATTCAATATTAAATTATATTATTTACATAATAATTTTATATAATGTTCATGTTTTTATCATATTGCAGTATTATCATATTTTCAGTATGGAGCTGAATTGGTGAGAGATGAGCAGTTCTTGCTGGAACAGTCCTGAGATTTTATTAATATTAATAGCAGCTCAATATAAATGAAAGTTTGTGAAAATACAGAAGTGCTGCAGGATTGTTTTACGTTCTGTCTGAATATCATTAGACACAAACATCACAGTAAGAGTCATGCACTGTTGGAATGATGACAGGATCTGATGCACTGATGTTCTGACCGGTGGAGACGGGCGTCACGTGGTTCTGATGTGTGTGTGTGTGTCTGTGCGTGTCTGTGTGTGTGTGTGCGTGTGTTTACGTGTGTGTGTGTGTCAGGTAAGCAGGGTCTGTACGCCGGTCTGGTGGTCAGCGCTGGAGAGCCGAGCTGCTGCTCTCAGTGTCAGACGGACTTCACCTGCCGCTGGCGCCGAGACGAGGGCGGAGCCGTCAT
>NW_015613602.1:0-807 GCF_001515605.1 Sinocyclocheilus anshuiensis
ACAGCCTGACAGTGTGGGAGAGAGCTGCTTTCTCTGGACTGTTAACCCTACTGATCGACACAATCTGATCTACTGAGCTGTAGAGTTTTAAGAGGAGGGCAGGATATATATGTGTGCAGTTCTTTGTATGTCCATGCAATAACAGAAATGAGATGAAAATGGATAAAAATGCCATAAAAAGTCTTTGTCACTCTTGAATCATAATTAAACAGACAAGAAAAACACATAATTATGGGCTGATTTAAACTAAAAGGTCGAAAGGCTTTCTGTGTGTAAGTGAGTGTTTGTACATGTTGAATGACAGCAGGATAAACAAATGGACAGATGAATCAGAAAGACAGACTGCATTTATCACACTCTCGTCTCCATGGAAACGAAAGGGTTCCATGTTAACATAACGAGAAAGCTGTTAACAAGATATGGTGTTTTGTCCAAACAATCTATAACTTTTCCAGACTTGGATAAAAAAGAAAGGACTTATTTTAATTTCCATCTTAATTATTAACAAATAAATTCAAAGCAATTACATTTAAATAAAAATAATAAAAAAAAATACAAAATACAAGTTTAAATACAAGTTACCTTTTATTTCTAATAATAATAATAATAAATTATAAAATTAGCACTTAGCAATCATCAAATAAATTAAGAAAATGTATTGTAAATAAAATGATTTTAAAAACCAAACACTCAAATCATTTTTTCTGTCATAATTTACATTTTAATACTACTAATAATAATACTAATACTAATAATAATTATTATTATTATAGTAATAATAATAATTCAAAATATTTAAAAAAAAAA
>NW_015613603.1:0-807 GCF_001515605.1 Sinocyclocheilus anshuiensis
ATATAATTTATATTATAATATATATATATATGATTATATTATATAGTATATATTATTAATATAATATTATTATTAATAATAATGTCAAATTTGCTAAATTCTAGCATACTTATTTCTTAATTTATACAATATATACACAATATGTCATACATATCTGATCACCAAAAAAAAATTTAAAAAGCTGTTGAAAAACCAAGTCAATAGTTACATTATCATTACTGCTGTTACTTCAGAGCACACAAGCAGCGCACGGATAGAGAATATTTATGTGTTCTGAAAAAAAGTCACATTGCCACATGCTGATGTAATCTGACTGTCATTTTAATTGCATCTTGTGGCAATACCTGCTCGTGTTATGACAAGATATGATGAGAACCATTGGCAAGGCTTTCCCTGAGAGACAGCAGATGAATTTTCAATGACCGTCAAAAAGACCTGTTGAGTGAAGCGGTTCGTTAAAACGTAAAATCAATAAAAGCCATTGTTTAAACATTCCACCGAGAGACTTTCAGACACAAGCTGAACGAAGTGACCAATACATTGATCCCTCCTACCTGCTTGGATCTGCTCTCCTTAATAATTCAGATGAAAGAAAATGACCAGAGAAAAAGCGAACAAACATTTGTAATGGGCCACAATGGGCAGCAGCCCATCTCCCTTTATCTCTTTCATTTCCTCTCTCTCTCTCGGGCCAAGCTTCCTTTTGTTCTTTGACCCAGTGGCCGTGATAAGTGGCATGTGTGTCCGTTCCACTTCCTCCCACATGCCAATGGGCATCCATTAGCATAGATCTGCTTCACACCAGGC
>NW_015613604.1:0-807 GCF_001515605.1 Sinocyclocheilus anshuiensis
ATTAATAAACTTAAAAAAACTAAAACTAAAAAAAAATCCACCCTAAGCAAACATATACGTTTTTACACCCACAATTCAGCAACATTTTCGCAAAAAAAGTTCCTTTGTCTTAGTCTTGCGTTCCTTTGTCTTAGTCTTGCAATGTATTACAACTCAACACAACAGCACAGAACTCACTTTCAAACCAAGCAGCTTTCTTTTGGTCAGTGCAGCAAATCCGTGACCAACTTATTACAACATCTGTGTGAGGAAATCTTTCAGACTCTCAAGAAATTCCCAATTGCATGAATTCGTATTGAAGCAACTTGATTTTGCCCATGAAATTTCGCCAAACGGCAGTAAATACAAGCACACCTTAACATGGCCTGTTTCTCCTTTTATCCTCTTACAGAGCAAGTGGGACAGGAGATCCTCACCAACCTGCACAGTGACCGTGAGAAGATCCAGAGATCCCGCGATCGGGTGAGTTTACACCCATGAACACACTCCTTAGACGGTCCTCAGGAGTCAATACTCATCCAGAACAAACACACGTATGCTTTTCTCATTAAGCAAGTACACAGGCTTACGAATACTTGACTTGATCGGATCTTGGCTCTTTGGGATGGCACAAAGTGTCCTAGATCAGACACTTGACAAGAGAACCGGAGCGCACTCAAGTGCGGGCAGTTAACACCAGCTCGCACCTCTCACGCATTAGCATAGCGGGCCTGCTGGAGTGATTGATTGAATGGACAGAACACAGAATGTTTGACACAGAGCACAGCACCAATAAGAAGCCTTTGTAGTTGTCCCGTCTCATGCGGT
>NW_015613605.1:0-803 GCF_001515605.1 Sinocyclocheilus anshuiensis
CGCGTGTGTGTGTGTGTGTGTGTGTGTGTGTGTGTTTCAGACTTG
This sequence comes from Sinocyclocheilus anshuiensis, assembly GCF_001515605.1. Taxonomy (NCBI): domain Eukaryota; kingdom Metazoa; phylum Chordata; class Actinopteri; order Cypriniformes; family Cyprinidae; genus Sinocyclocheilus; species Sinocyclocheilus anshuiensis. Next base: position 46 of record NW_015613605.1, read on the forward strand.
TGTTTCAGAATTTAATAATGGTAGGTTTCATTGTGACAATCTGCCCCATATACACTTCAAAGGTTTGGGGATGGTTTTTGAAAAGAAGTCTCTTATGCTCATCAAGGCTGAATTTCTTTAATAAAAATTCAGTAAAACAGTAACAATGAAATACAGCAATTTTACAGAACTGTTTTCTACTGAAATGTATTTTAAAATCCACTAACTGACCCTAAAAAAATTTATTTTCAAAAAGAAACTTTACTAAAAATGCGTGACAACTAGCCCCAGTCTAAACCTAAACTGATCATTAAAGCCATGGAGGCCTATTATAAGACCACATTTACATAATGACTATGTGTATCGAGACGAGATTTCATAATACATTTGGCTCATATCATGAGCTGTCCTCCAGCTCCTGTCAAGACTTCCCTTGTCTCAAATGCAGTGAATATGAACCTACACCCCAAGACACCATCATCAGAATTAATAGCGCCTGGGAAACTGTTTAAATCCTTGAATTTTCCGCTCTCGAGAAGGACATCTCTCCTTTCGGCATAACTGTCAAACTGGTGGCTTAACACCTGCTATTGTGTGACGGCCAAATTGTAAGACATAATAGACAGGGCCTGAACATTTTTCTGAATCACTTCCATTTCAATGCACATGAAATTGTGTAATGTGAACAGAAGTGGTCTTTGCAAAACCTTATAATCTTCTTCTAAAAGAACCTTTCATTGAGCTGCAATGGACTAGTTGGCGCACACTCCAGTCAGTCA
>NW_015613606.1:0-806 GCF_001515605.1 Sinocyclocheilus anshuiensis
ACACAGCCTAATTTTCATTTTTGGGTGAACTAACCCTTTAATTCTGTTCTTGCTTTAGGGTGGGTTTTGTGTGTTATTTCAGTTGTGTCTTTGTTTTCACTTACTTTTCTGTGTTAATCAGTTACCTTGTTTTTTTATTTTATTTGATTGATTAGTTTGGTCAAGTGTGTCTCATTTTCTTAAAGGGGGCATAACACACAGTTTCACCCAATCTCATGTTTATCTTCAGTACCTATAGAGCAGTGGTTTTCAAACCCTGAGACTTAAAAAATGGGTCGCCAGGATGATTTAAGGAAAACGTATATATGTGTGTAACATAGTTCAAGAATCAGGGAAGGAGGAAGTGGGAACCGGCCAACTTAACTTTAATAACTAAATAAACAACAAAATGAAAAGCGCCAGCCTCTTTACGGAAGAATCCAATGTGTATTTGTGATTGCGCGCTGTTTTTGCAGCGCTGAACATTGTAGCCAATCACAAAAATATCTGTTGATTTCTGTAACCCAATGGCCAATTCAGAGGAGTTTCATTTAGTCAGAATCCACTCACCGCTTGTTCAGTCCTGAGTTCTGGAAGCTTGCGAATCCTCTCATTATAACGTGCAAAGTGTAGATGTAAATAAGAGATTAATTGTGCCGTGTTGAGAAATTCATTGATTATAGCGAATTTTATTAGAGCACAATAAACGAGATAAATGAGTGACAGCTTTTCAGCGAATAAGGGAGCGGTTTGCACGCGTTCTTTGCTACAGTATATTCCATTCAGAATTTGAATAAAAGTTTCGTTTTTCATGCTGCTAAGAGGAC
>NW_015613607.1:0-784 GCF_001515605.1 Sinocyclocheilus anshuiensis
ACACACACACACACACACACACACACGCACACGCACACGCACACGTGCACACACTCACACACACACACACACACACACACACACGTTGGTGTGCTGCAGATACAGACACCATAGGCTTGTTTTGATAAGAGATTTGACTGAAACAACACTCCACGGCAGAGTCCCGTAAAACCACCCACAGAGGAAGCCCACATCCACCTGCTGCGTGACCTGATCCGTATGGATGCGATCCGATGGGAAAGTGCTCAGGTCATGACCTGAAGAGGGTCGAATTCAATGCACCTTCAGATTTCAAGCTATATGGAAGTACAGCAATGCTAAGAACGTCTGATACATCTCTGGCCTAGCGCTCTGGTCCAGTCTGGTTTTGTTGCTAAAGCTGTAGCGTCCCGAGTCAACAGGGTCCGGGTCAGCGGCTGGTTTAATCCGGCGGCCTTTGTTTAGCTTGAACAGCGTGTGAACGGAAGTTTTCTGGTTGAGTTAGTGCTGGGAAATACCCCTAAACGTGTGAAAACCATCTGCGGACCAGGGCTTTCCAGCTACTTCTGCCAGCGCAGATACGGACAACACATCTGAGCATGACGAGGAGGCGGGAAAACGATGGTGCTACATCGAATAAAGACGTGCTTGTGTGATTTCATGAGCTCCAGAACTCCAAAATATCATTATGCTGTTTTCATGAACGGTTTTCTCGCTTGCTTGTTAAACTTGTGTTGCATGGAAAAAAGTAGTGCAAACATGATGAATAGTGGAAAAAAATCAAATTGGCTCTAAACATTCATGT
>NW_015613608.1:0-807 GCF_001515605.1 Sinocyclocheilus anshuiensis
TGAACTCAAAACAGTGTAGTCTGTTTATTTCAGGACACTCAGTCTCACCTAATAGCTGCATCCCACAGGCTATCTTCTATTATAACCTCTCTTTCTCTGTGTCTGTGTGTTCTAGTTGTCATTGCTGTGGTGGTTCTTGTCCTGCTCCTCCTCCTGGCCGTCATTCTGCGATACATGTACAAGCACAAGGGCACATATCATACCAATGAAGCCAAGGGCACAGAGTTCGCAGAGACAGCAGACGCTGCTCTGCGTGGAGACCCTGCCCTGCAGGACGCCATGGACGAGAGCAAGAAAGAGTATTTCATATGAGACACAATAGCTGGCCCTTTATACACGTCATATAATAAACTCCTACAGGCTCACATGATGCCTCAATCCTGTTTGCTGGAGCAGTGAAGTAACCGACTGAGCTCCCCGCAAACAGAAACTAACAAGAACAGTATTCAGAAATTCCTCTATATTTTAATATCTGAGATCGTTTATATTTATTTGTTCCTGAAAAAGAGATAAAATTGAGTATACATGAAAGAATATGCTGCACTCCTTGTAAAGCTGAGTGTCTGAACAAACATCAACTCAGGAGAATGAGATGATATTCAGATGAAGGGAAGGAAAGTCTTTGATCTTATTAGACAGGATATGAATGTGAATGACAGGTGATATTTCAGGACATTTAAATGTAACATTTTAAAGAACACTGTAAAAAAAAACAAGAATGTGAAATTAATTGGTCTCATATCTATATTCTGTATACTGTATATGACATATATAAGAATCAGGGATCAGATTCTTCTTTCTGAAGAA
>NW_015613609.1:0-807 GCF_001515605.1 Sinocyclocheilus anshuiensis
CCCCCCCCCCCCCCAAATGTTGACAGGTATGTCTTGGACACAGTGTAGGGGTACAGCGGGGGATGGACTTTACTTCATATAATCATGACAGTCATCTTCATTTCAGCATAACTGACTTCCACCTCCCACTGTCTATTAAAAGAAGAACCAAAGAACACGGATCTCAATGGATGTCTCGCTGTTAAAATCAAATCACTTTCATTATTCCCATATTTCTGTTATTTGTTTATTTATTGTTATTTATTCTGTTGTTTATATTGCTGTTGGGAGAAGATAGAAAACATAAATCCATGCTTGAATAGACTATGTGGCATATCCAATAAGGCCAGGGTAAACTAAATAATGAAGATATTGTTTCATTTGATTGTTAGGGTTACACAATTGTTTTTAATTTGAATACGAATAGACTAACAAAAAAGCACATCATTTGTGCTAAAATGAGCCTCAAATTCAACATAATAAGTTTAATTAGGGATAATAAAGATCCATTTCCAAAAGCACAAACATGAAATAATTTTTTTAATTGTAATTTTCACAGGTTGTGAAAATGAAAACATAAAATGCAATGAGAAAATATTAGAAGTGTTTATTAAATATAGTTTTATTTATCTTTTTGACTTTTATTTAAAGTCATTATTTTGCAGAAGTTTGTAAAGGTACTAAAAAAAAAAACTAAAACAAAAAAAGCATTAAAAACATTATTTTCCCGATTTTAAATCTGTAGATATTTAAAAAAAAAGTACAGTTCAATGACATTTGACAACTGGACTATTTTACATTTCAGAAATCACACACAAACAAGCGGCA
>NW_015613610.1:0-807 GCF_001515605.1 Sinocyclocheilus anshuiensis
CAATAAGCCCTGTGAAGCCGTGGTTTACAGTGAATTTATAACAGCAAAGGGGGTTTTAGGCACTCCGCTTCATGTCGTGTTTAAATTCATTGTAAACCATGGCTTCTTGAGGCTTATTGCTTTAATGTTTTATTTATGACATATATAATTTTTAAAACATTTACCGTCATGTTGATTAAGACTTATGTGAGCATGTCCTGGCTGGGATTTCAAAGTTGGCTAAAATGGATGTTTTCCTATTGACGCTCTCTCTGCAGTCCACGTACAATTTATATATGCGTATTTGATCCTACTTTTTTTCCATGTCACGATTGGTCGATTATGTTCAGTGCCTGCATGCTATTTGTCAAACAGTTTTCCGCTTATTACCTTCAGCAAGCATGAAAACATTAGGAAAGCAAAGCCAAAACCTGAACATTTTGGGCTATGTAGAAATCCTGGCCAGGATGTGTCAAAAAAAAGAGGATGTATGGTCATTCTACAAACATGATTTTAGTTCTTGTGCAGAAAAACAAAGATATTTTGAAGAATGACTAATAAAACAACATTGAAGAAAAAAACTAGTAAGGAGTAAGGCTGCATGATCAATTTTGTGATGATACTCGATTTTCAAATCATGAAGGCTGTGATTTAATTAAATGCACTGCCGTTTCAGAGTGAAACGTGGCACTGTTTTCATTTACATGCTGGCGGCTCATTATCAGGTATTTGTTTTCATGCAGATTTGTTAATTTACTGTGAATTGAGCTGCTCGGACACGTGAAACACTGCATTACAAGCTGCATGTGTAGAATGATCAAACTAAGT
>NW_015613611.1:0-807 GCF_001515605.1 Sinocyclocheilus anshuiensis
TCACTCTCTTTGAAACTAGGAGCAAAGTTCTGGCAGTAAACTAGAAATAAAGAGAACAAAAAAAAAACTTTTACTATCATTAGTTTATTATGCACTTTTTACACAAAGCTATTTTGAATAATGCTTAAAAACTCAATGTAGATAAAACTTTTTGAGCACAACTTACATTTAACAGCATGGAGAACCCGACTGTCGAGTGGCTTGCGGTTGGGGTCATTTGTGGAGGACCGAATGCCTGTCCCACAGCTGTTTGCAAGGGTGCTTCTACAGGTAAAATAAAGGATGATACACTTTAAAAAGAAACACAAAAATCTGACCTGTAAATTGCAAGAGCAATTGGGATTCCAAACCAAGAAAACTTATTTCATCAAAAAAAAAAAACTTTTTAAAACCCTAAAATAATTGGTCAATTTCCCATTAACAAGTTTTTTTAGTTTTTTTTTGAAGAGCTATTTCACTCCAAAAATTTACATTTCTTTTTCTGAAAGAAAAATAAAATGTTTAATTTTCTCTCATATCATTCCAAACAGTATGATAATTAACTTTCACTGTATGGGAAAAAGCAACTTGGACATTATGCTAAACATCTCCATTCTGAGTAAAGCAAGTCATAAGGGTGACTAAGAATTTTTATTTTTGTATGAACAATTTCTATAAATACTAATTACAATTTTTTATTTCCTGCTGAATAAAGGTCAAAAACTTCACTCACCGGTCAAAAAAGGCAGCAAGGAGCCGCCTGAGCAACACTTTGTGGCGTGTGCCTGCACTAACGTGGCAGTTCATCAGCTGAGCACGTGAAATAAA
>NW_015613612.1:0-807 GCF_001515605.1 Sinocyclocheilus anshuiensis
ATGAATTAAAATAACATGGGCTAGTAAATAAAACATTATTTTTTCAACATTATTTCTTTTAAATAAAGAAAAGTGGTTGTTAATTGTTTCAGTTATAAATGAGAACATCAAAACATCAATGAGGAAATTAATTTAATATTTTTTTCTTAATTTTTAATTTCAAAATGTGTTTATTTTGTTTCCTAGGTTGCATGTGTCTCTGAGATTTTGCTTGTCCTATTTTGTTTTTCTTTTCTCCCCTTCATGTGCAGTGAGCCCTGCATCTTTCTCTGGACTGTGTTTGCAACCTAATAGTGTTTATTTCATTGTTCCATTGAATCAAGCTCTCTGATCTCCCAGAGTTGCTGCAAACTTTCAAACTGCGCTAGGGATGTTTCCATCGTCATCCTCATGTAAGTCGATCGTAATATCCTCTCCTTGCAGCTCCCTTTGAGCCTATCACGCCTTAGAGTTGGCAGAAATTCATATCTATCTGATGAGATTGGTATTCCTCATATCATTCTCCACAGTCACTTACACTTTCACTCTTTATGTCACTCTCTTTTTCCACCTTTCCTCTCACCGGCGCTAGAATTGCACCCACAGGTTTCAGAGATGTTCAAGGTCACCTGCTGGACTCAAAGAAAGAACATGGCCACTGCTCTTACTAAAAGACCTCATTGTCATAATCTAGTCTAGGGAACTAGATTAGATTTTGTCTTCGTTTACTTACCACAGAGTTTCTGTGGGTCTTAAAAAGGTTTTAAGAAATCTTAATTCAGCCTTCCACAAATGAAGGCCTTAAAAAGGTCTTAAATCAGAGCAGAA
>NW_015613613.1:0-807 GCF_001515605.1 Sinocyclocheilus anshuiensis
CCTTGAGGCAGGAGCCTCTCTCAACCTGCCTTCTGACTCACATCTCTCTGGGTCTCTTTCACAATCCCTGCATGTCACTGTTTGTCATCTGTAAATGAAAAAAAACTTTATTCCACACGCTCTACTTGTGGAATAACACGCTCTACTCCATGCAAAGAGACATTAGGTGTATTTGCAGAAATCCACAGCCTCGTGGGCCGATGAAAGCCACCTTTCTGTGCTCGCGCGTCCCCCTCCCCCTAATTTCCTCTTACTTCACACGCGAGGCTGTGAATAGGCCTTTATCTCTCCGTTCGGCGAGCTCTTATCGGCTGAAAAGAGGAAATCATGATTCCGATCCCTCCAGTTCCATTCTCTCCTCCTTTTTGTTAAATCTATCTGTCTTATAGCTGCCTCCTCTGTAATATATCCCCCAACTCTTGCGCTTCATGACTTTATTTCAGCGTTCACTGCCTGAGGGATCTGTTTTGATGTTAATACTTTCATCAGAGGGATTCCGAGGCGATTTTTTCTGCGCTTTGGTCACCCATGTATATCTCATAATAGCAGTGCTCGGTATTAGCTCGACGACATCTTTAAATATCCCCGGATGTGCCCGGAAATGTAAACCGGAACCTCTGGGGGGAATTTCAATCAAACAAAGGAACGAGAAAGCTGAAAGACTGAATTTTCGTTGTCTCGTGTGCTCTTTTTCTTTCCCCCCTCTCCTTCTCGCTCGCCTTCGGTTCTGTCTCTCATCAAAGGTGAGAATTGTAATGTCTCTCTTCTTAACCTCAGGGGAGGAAATGGCCAGCCTTTCTCCTCAGT
>NW_015613614.1:0-807 GCF_001515605.1 Sinocyclocheilus anshuiensis
CTAATTCAGCATGAAAATAATGACAAAAATATAAATTATTACATGGTCCTAAAATATATATAACATGTAATACATAAAACACATTGACACATTTTTCTTAATTATGGGGATGGTTTTTCTTGAGATTCAAAAGTTCACCAACTAAAAACAGCATGTTATGTAAAGTATATTCACACAGGGCACTTGCTTAAAAAATTGAATTAAATTCAGTTGCAATGGAATTAAACAAAATCCATGTTAAGACACACAAACGGGCAAATAAAAATGAAACGTTTTCAGTAAAATTAACCAGCACGCAAATGCTTAATAAATGAAAAACGCTGAATGTGTGATCACGAGTAAAATATGATTTATTGTGCAGTCCTATTAATTTCCATAATTGATTCGGTTATTTTCTTGTTTATCACTTTGAAGCTGCTTTGACACAATCTGTACTGTATAAAGTGCTATAGAAATAGAGATGAGTTGACTTGACATTTTTGAAAATATTATTGTTTTTAAGTTTGACATGCATATCAAAAAGGTTGTGCTCATGACACCAGCTGCTGAAAAGAAACACTGAGATGTGTTCCATCCATCTAGCACGTTTGCATAAGAAAAACAATTTGAACAACTGCTGACACAAGAACACGCCATGTGTGAACGACCTCTAAGTAAATCAAAATAAGTGATTTTGTTATTAAGTTTGAAGGCATATGCACATTTTAATCCATTCCTTCCTCGGTGGCACCTTGTGATTATCTGACTCTGTGTGACATTTGTTGTGTGTATTGACTCTAGCCTCACCATTGTGTTCACTTATTGCCA
>NW_015613615.1:0-807 GCF_001515605.1 Sinocyclocheilus anshuiensis
GAGGCTCTGAGGGAGGAATGTACACAGGGGATTGTGTTTGGGTTTCTTCTGGGGTGGTTATTGTTCAGTGGCAATGAGTGGTGAAATAGGGGGGTGAAAAATGAAAATGGTTATATAGAAAAATGTATGAATGTAGACAATGTTTTTTTTTCCTTTCTAAGGCTGCATTCACACCATAAAAGTATGTTTTGTTTTGTTTTGTTTTGTTTTGTTTTGATTCGTTTTGTTTTGTTTTAATACCATCTTAAATTAAACACATCATACACATACACCATAATCATGTTTTTGTCAATTTGATCTATGTGAAAAGGAAAACAAAAAACAGAAATTATACAATAAGTATATTATTAATTATATATTTTCTTTTCTTTTTTTGCACAGATCATCTTTTTGTTCACTTTAAATGAATTAAATGACTAAATAAATGACATTAAATGTATTTACATTAAATTAAATTTGATTTAATTTTAAATTGCAATGACCCAATGACCAAAGAAATACAACAAATCATGCACGTCCACATCATAATCATACTTTTCTCAAGTTAATTGTCTGTGTGAAAAAGTATAGAATATATGTAATTAATAATGTAATTATTTTATTTCCTTTTTTATTTCTTTGTATTATTTTATTTAAGATGGTATGATCTCAGAAATACAACAAATCATGCACATCCATATCATAATCATATATTTTTCAAGCTGATCTGTGACACAAATATATAAATGATTTGGTCACACTCTATTTTAAGGTCCAATTATCGCCATTAACTACAACTTTTGCCTCAATAAACTCCTAATTTGCTGC
>NW_015613616.1:0-807 GCF_001515605.1 Sinocyclocheilus anshuiensis
TGGGCACTAGGGTAGGAGGTGGCGGGGGTGGAGGCTGAAGGAGCCCAGCGCTGTGCAAAGGTGAGGGATGTGGGGACGGGAGAGCTGGTGTGCTTTGCCCACCGCTGTAAGTGGAATGCAAGTATGAGCCATTGTAACTGCTAGCGAAGTCCTGAGAGGGGATCCCCGAGTGCAGTGCAGTAGACGCATGATTCCCGCAGTTACTGCTGGAGTAGCTGGGCTCACTCAAGCTACTTGCCACCCCCGAGGAGCTGCCAACACTTGCAGTCACATCTGGAGGAGGCAGGGCGGGTGTCATGCCAGTCTTACTTACAAAAACCACATCTGCAGCACAGCTCATTGGGTAGATCCCCTCCTGCCATGCTTCGCTCTCTGACTTGCGTCCATTTAAGAGTCCTGGGGCGCTCTCGGAGTACGAGCACAGGAGCGCCCGCTCACTGGGACCCTCCAGGATACCAGAATACTTCTCTGCATATTTCTTCAGAAGGTTGGAGGCCGTCAGTGCTGATATATCGTCATTGGCCCAGGCATACTGGTAGGTCCTCTGCAGGTGTCCACGGTATGCCTCTGCTTTATGTGCGGGGGAACGTGTTGTGGATGAGATGTCGAAATGTTGCTCGGCCCACTGCACATGCTCTGGGGTCCACTGCATCTTTAAGCCTAAGCAATCAACAAACAAAAACAAGCAGGTGTGAGAAACTTGCACTCATGAATAGAGACTGATAGATCTGCCATGCTGATTCATCTGAAATGGCTGAAATTTAGCTGATAACTGTGATTGTAACGGAAGTGGTCATGTGGCTTAGT
>NW_015613617.1:0-792 GCF_001515605.1 Sinocyclocheilus anshuiensis
TAGATAGATAGATAGATAGATAGATAGATAGATAGATTTTTTTTAATATAATTCTATATATTTTACAATATATTCAGGGCAATACATTCAAGTAAATAAATAAATGTATTTACATTTCTAATCAAGAAAAAATAGACACAACAAATAGCCTCAAAAAAATGTTTAAAATTTACACTAATCCTTGTAGCGATATGTATGTTTAACAGGAGGATTAGACCACAAAAAAACAATGAGAAATTAAAACTTCAGGAGGCTTACAGATGGCATTTGTGCTAGTATTATGCAACAGTGCACATATGGAATATGGTTGTGTTGTCCCTTTAAAGATGGTGTCCCACAATCATCATCGCTTCATGGCTCTGGTATTACCCATATGACCTGCGTTATTTCACACGAAATTAATTTACCCTCAGTCTAATCATATGATAAGCACAGCTGTTAATGCTTGGAAATCTATCATTTCCGTCTGACCTGCAAAATATGAAGGAACCAAGAAGCTAAATGTCATAATATACTGTTAACCATACATTTAAATTCTAATCAAGATCATATTTAACCAATGTCACTAGATACTTGACTCGACAAACATGCTAACTAGAAGGCCATGTCTTGTACAGTATATGCAGCTAAATTACGATACCCATTAAGACAACACATATTCGATATCTCTCAGGAAATCCAAAAGTACTCCTCTCCTTGGAGTATCTCCAAAGGACGTGCTAACCCTGCAGAGAAGATGGGCCACCCCAGAGGAGCTGTCCTGCTTCCCTGGCTTAAAATATCACGTTTAGT
>NW_015613618.1:0-807 GCF_001515605.1 Sinocyclocheilus anshuiensis
AAACATCAAATTTTCATTTTTGGGTGAACTATCCCTTTAAATTAAGATTCAAATTAAATAGGCAAAATTTATCCACTTAAAATAAATAAATAAATGACTAGAATTAACTAAAAAACCTGGAAGGGGAAACAAGGACACACACAACAAAAGTGAAACTCCTGCAGGTTGCACACAATAAATCCAGATACATATTAAATTTTTGGTGATTAAACATCAATTACAAATATTTTTACTACAAAGCATATATCAATTCAGCAGATTTTGCCACAACAATGGCAATGATTTTAATTGTTCGATGCAGGCAAGAAATTTGTGATGCCTGAGGTTGGAAAGGACAAAAAAATAAATAAAAATCACAAACTGATGTTTAAAACAAATGCGCCTAACTGTACAATACAATTATTAAGTCTTAAAGCATGAATGATTCTAGATTGGCGCTTCCTTTGTTTTAATCAACAAACAAAAGGATATATATTTATAAAATCAGTCATTACATCATAATTGATCATTACATAAATAATTATCGATCATCCTTATTGGCCAAAATGTATATTCTGATGAATCCCTACATAAAACAGCTTTTTTTTTACTACTATAATTTTTTCATGTATTCATCAATTTTGAGATTTTTCCATAATATGTATTCTTTCAGGCTAGTGGCTAGTATAACATCCAAAAATACACATTATAAATGTTTATCTTATTTCACTTCATCCGTCTGTGGATTTCAATTACAGTACATATCTTTAAAGGTTGTTTTTTCTCTAAATGAGTTTGTTTCTCCAAATCAGTAACACTTACAGACAC
>NW_015613619.1:0-807 GCF_001515605.1 Sinocyclocheilus anshuiensis
AAGACACTTTCCTTGAGAAGCCCAGAGTCTCTTAACAATCACAATGTAAATAATAAATAAAAAAATTTTGAACTAACAATTCAAAGTTCCAAGAGAATGAGTCAAACTGTGAATTTATCCAAACCCAATTTGTATGAATCACCTAAACTAAATGATGTGATGCTGAAATTGATATTAAGTTGCAGCTTTTTTAAATGCCTTAATATTAATTATTATTGTTGTTATTTTATTATTTCAACAGCACTGTCTGAATTAAATGTTCAGTATAATTTGGCCCTAAAATAAAAGCCTATTTTGGTCCAAATATTGAAAAAGCCATTCAAACAGTGCTGTTAAATTTTATTTACAGTTATGTAAAGTGCTCAGAATATGTAATTGTGAGGTGAAGATGGACTGCTTTTCATGCTACTTTTTGGAAAGAGCAGTTTCTGGCTGTTACTTTTCAGTAACCATGAGATTTTCAGTAAGTGACCTGCTTGCATCATAAATGTTACCAGTAATTGTAATTGTTTTCTGTGTCATGTAGTAATATGATTTGTCACAGTTATAGTCTATTTTTATACATTTTTACTGTACAAAGTCACAAGCAGATGACTGTAGCTAACAACCATAAACAAAACAAATCTTTCAGCAAAAAGTCATCTTGCTGAATACAGTAAGTGCCAACTGAATGAGTCAAACTGTAAATGTGCACACACCCAGTTCATATTAATCATGACAAGAACATAACCAAAGCAAAGGCATCTGTTGTAGTATTGAAATACTCGCTCCATTCCCACGGCTCTCGGCCCCGCCCCCACTCGTCAC
>NW_015613620.1:0-807 GCF_001515605.1 Sinocyclocheilus anshuiensis
CCGCGAGAATATTTTCCAAACGTAACCGGTCCATGGTGTAAAAAAAGGTTGGAGACCCCTGCCCTAAATACATGGTGCATGTAGACAAAATGTAACATTCAGCACTCAATTCTGCTCCGCAGAACAAGCAGAGCATTTACTGAAACGAAGCAGCAAAATGGCTTGTTCAGAAAAGGTCACGATTATGACACAGAAGTACATGCCCGCTCAAAAGAATTGTGCACAATAAGAACATGAATATATATTTAGACATAGGGTGAATTCTGATACCTCCTCTTCTTGTTTTTCTTTTCTCCTGGAATCTGTGGCATCAGTATCACCTTCATTCGCCTCATCATCCACAATCCTGTTGTTTTCTGTTTCCTCATCGGCATCATCCTGTGGAGAAGTCAAGCATACTGCTGTCGTTACACGTTTAAGACATGGTAAGCAGCACACGTGTGGCCTGTTGTGACCGTCTACCTCTTTGTGTGCAATGGCACCGGCATCTCGATCATTGTCACTCGCCATGGCTTTGCGCGTATCCACCACATTGACAGCCGCCAGTTTAGCACTCAGCTTCTTAATGGCCTCCAATAGCATGCGAAAGAACCTGTAACGTACAAATAAGCCTGTGAGATATCAGGGAAATCCTCTGCAGTGAAATGCAATGTTGTTTTAAGCGTACTTCTGCTCCATGAACTGAAGAATCTCATTAGGAGTGAGTAGCTTGTCTTGCTGGTATCGCTCTGGGGGCAGGAAGTGGAATGTGAGTTTGAAAACACGTGACTTCTGGCTCCGTTTCTCTACCGAGCGGAAAGTTTCTAT
>NW_015613621.1:0-807 GCF_001515605.1 Sinocyclocheilus anshuiensis
TGCGTGGCCATCCATGAAGCCCTTTACAATCACGCCCATCAGGCCCGTGCTCTCGGGAAGCCCCACCCCTTCCTATTTAAACAGCAGTGCTGGCTCAGTATGGCATACTTTACAGCTCTTCCGAGTCTAAGAATAATGGGCCCTCTGGTGAGATGTCTCACTCATCTCCCTCAGAGAACCTAGGTTATAACCAAAACCCAATGTTCTCTTTCAGTCGCCTCGCTCAACATCTCACTATGGGATATAGAAAATGCCCCATATTCGGGCATCCCCTATCTTATTCATTGCACTTAGGAGCCTTCTATCCTCCTTTACCTTTTCTTTACTATGCTTCCAGCACTGCCTGTATCAAAGCAGATTTTGTCACGTCCAATTTATAAAATCTCAAAGAAATGAGGAGAAGCCCAGTCGGCTGCCGCACACACATCTTCCATGGAGATACCCTTAAATACCACCCAAGACGCGGCCATTCCTTTTGTAGAATGGACTCTTAGGTTGCTTGGTAATAGCTGACCTTTCACTGAATATGCCAGTTTTATAGCTTCCACTATCCAGTGAGATAGTCGCTGCTTTGACAGTGCCTGGCCCTTCTTAGGGTTTGCAAAACACACACAAAAAAGTTTTCAGATCGTCTAAAACCCTGTGTCTTCTCCAAGTAAATCCTTAATGCCCTAATCGGACAAAAGTGCTGCAGATCCCCCTATCCTTGGGGACTCTGAGAGAGGAGGGTGGAAAGCATGAATTTCTATTTCCATACATGAATAGCCAGGCTTGATTACCTTGGGCACAAATGCTGGGTTTGGGCGC
>NW_015613622.1:0-808 GCF_001515605.1 Sinocyclocheilus anshuiensis
AACCATTACAGGAGGCTGATCCAGCTCAATGCAGAAAAGACCTACGAACAACAAATAAAACATTTTCAGTAATACAAACTAAACTCCACATTTGATTTTCTATAAATATTTATTTGTTTATACATGTATATATATATACAGTAGTATACTCACAGGGTGCAGCTGCTAAAACTAGCAGTGCTGATATAAAGTACATGATGCTGCTTGTATTTTTACTGTGCTATGGCTCTGTAAAACACAAAGAGCTTTTATTCTGTCTGTGTGCTCATGTTAAGGGCGGAGATTTGCATTGATGCAAACATCTGATATTAGTTCTTATGGTAATTATTAATGATAATGCTAAATTATTTGTCTGATTTTGTACGTGATTTATAAAAGAAAGTCTTGAGAGTCTGGTCATTTTGTGGTTATAATGGTTGTATCATGTTTCAGTGGAAAACTGTTTAATAATGCTTAAAAAAAAACTCTTTAAAAAATGTACTGTACTCACAATCTCACTGCACTCACACAGATAAGACATGGTTTATAAGTGGAATTGTAAAATACACTGTAATGAGTGAATATGTGCAGTTGTTACCTTAAATAATTATTTATTTACCACAGATTACCGGATCCACAGAAATAACTTTTGTTGGTATAGTCATGTTTTCAGTCATGTTAAATAATATTTTGAGTTGAATAAAACCAGTTAAGCTGATGTTCATTTGTTCAGTGTGTTTAGACTTGTTTTTGTACAGAGCTGTGGCTTGTTTAGTCACTGTGTGTATCTTGCACAGTAATACACAGCTGAGTCCTCAGTCTCAAAATT
>NW_015613623.1:0-808 GCF_001515605.1 Sinocyclocheilus anshuiensis
CACCGTAAAAAAAAAAAAAACATTTATTATTGGTTTCATCCTAGGAGAAATAACAATAGCAGGGAGGATCCTACCATAACGACGTGCTTCACTGAATTCGCTGAGCTTCTTACATCTTCGAGTCAATAGGCTTTTAAAGAAGACAGCAGCATTTCACCCAGGAGAGGAAAATTCCCACTAAACCAGTGGAATAAGCGGCGGTGACCGCTAAAGATACAAATGAACCTCACAGTTCTTTCGATTATTTAACAAAGCCGGATATTTTTTATCTCTTCAATAGCAGCAGTGACGCTTTGTTGTCATGTGATCAGCGAGCTGGTATAAAGAGATGGAAAGGTCCGCCCTTTTTGGAATCCTGGTCTGGCCTTTAGGAGGGTCTCCCTAGATAGAATAAGCGTGTGGATGTTGGGATTTGGGCGACCTCTTGATTCCGTGCCGACAGTAATCCATTAAAAGCCTATGGCACTGGTGACACACTGGCACGTCCTCTCCGCCTCTCCCGCATCTGTCTTATGAGTTCCCTCGAATCGAGAGCGCAGGTAACACGCAGGCTCAGCACACGCAGCGCTTTTCCGCCGTATAGTCCATCAGGGACCCGAGAGAGCCATGACTTTGAGCTCCGAGATGTCAGATGCGTCTGTGCTCTCGGAGGAGACCGACATCGACGTGGTTGGAGAGGGAGATGATGGTGACGGCCACACGCGCTCCTACGTGGACGAGGTGGCTCAGATGCACGACGAGATCCTGCTCAGCGGTTCGCCGTCTTGTGTGGATGCCTCCGCCGCACGGGAACCAGCAAGTAAAAACA
>NW_015613624.1:0-807 GCF_001515605.1 Sinocyclocheilus anshuiensis
AATGGCTGCTGAAAATTCAGCTTTGCCATCACAGGAATACATTTAAAAAAATAATCAAATATAAAATAGATTTTCACAGTATAGCTTCACAATTTAGTTTTTAGTTTTATAGATTTATATAGCACATTTAATAACGACAGCGTCGACCAAAGTGCTGCTCAAACAATTAAATAAATACATAAAACAATTAACCAAATAAAATATTACTATTATTATACTTTAATATTATACTATATAATATTACTACTAATATTGTACAGTAATACCATATTACTGTTTTACTGAAGTTTTGATCAAAAAATGCAACCATGCTGAGCATAAAAGACTTTCAAAAACATTCATCTTACTGACTCTGACCTGGCAGTGTAGACTGTATATGTTTCATTTTTATTTCTTTTTTTATGTGGTGCTTTTAATTACCATGCCCTTTCAGACCATTCAGCAACTCACTGCCTGGTTGATTTTGAAAATATGTCGTTTTGCACATTCCAAGTTATTATATTGCTGGGCTGCAATAGACACATTAGAAGAAGTGAGCGGAGCCGCATCGCATGTGTTCAACCACTATGCTCCAAAAACCATAATTACAATTCATATTACCAGGATTTACTCTGAATCTCAGCCCAGTGTCGTAAAATTCAATATAAACAGCTCATTATACTTCGGCTCCCCTTGCGCAGAATAATCTTAGGGCAAATAAACATTTAGTGAATAAAAAAATAAATAAAAAAATATGTGGCTTCATGGCCACAGGAGCAGCACTGAGTGCTGACTGGCTCTCTAGAGCACATTGAATCCAGAAGCGAG
>NW_015613625.1:0-808 GCF_001515605.1 Sinocyclocheilus anshuiensis
TTGAGATGTTCTGTAATAAAAACTTTCCTGTTGCTCTTCTGACAGGTTCAGAGACCAAATCTTCATTTTTCGGCTCCAAGACCATAACAACAAATAGACTATTACTGACAGGGGGTGTAAGACGTTTTATATTTCCACAATCTTAAATTATCAATGCAGAGCTTATGACAGTCAAGGCATGCCTGCATGTCATAAAAGAGAGGCAGGGCACTATAAATAATTGAAGTTGGTTGCCCCATTTGTGCCATTGTCTTCTGTCATGACTGACAGGACAGATTTGAAGAAATGAGAAAACAAAAGAGTCTGTTAGTTCACCATGGTTTCCTTGACAACAGCTCTTCAATGTCACGCATGCAGTCCCGAACTCCCACACTAACATGTATGAACACAGAAACACATGTGCATTATGGGGAGGAAAAAACTAGATTCTGAGAACCCACAAATTACCTGCACCATGTTTCTTCATAACAGAAGCTGCACGCTCACATCCTGACAGCATTATTATTTGGTCTAGGGAGAATGCTAATGTAATGTCATCAGTACCCAGCTGCTGTAGGAAAATTATCATTATGCTGGTAAAGGAAAGACATGATTTGGAGAATGTGGACATTAAAGGAACAGTTTGGACAAAAATGACAATTCTGTCATTATTTACTGTACTCTTGTTGTTCCAAAACCACAAAAAGAGAATTTTTGAAGAATCTTTTGAAGATTTATTTGTATAAACAAAGTAGAATTTGGTAAAAAAAAAAAAAAAATGGTAACACTTTATTTTAAAGGGGTCATATGATGCTATTTTAAAGATCAT
>NW_015613626.1:0-808 GCF_001515605.1 Sinocyclocheilus anshuiensis
CACTATAATCGTGATAAGAAATTTTCATACCGTTACATCCCTACCGGGAGGTTGCCGCTTCAGTCAGCGATGGCTTGAAAACGACAAATACAAATTATGCCTAAAACGAGGACTAAATACTCGAGTAGCCTCCCGTTAAATCTGGTTTTTTTCATAGAAGAGTCCTGCACTTTCGAGCCATATAAAAGTTAAACAAAAATGCCCCTGCAATGTGAAAATGAATGAAAAGTGTTTATTGCTGCATACGTTTAGATCTGCTCACAATGCATAAGATTTCTTTATGCACGTTTTTTCCCCCCAGCGTTGAGCATTATAACAAATCACACACGTTTGTGTTGAGCGCAGATTAGTCACCAGTTAGGAAAAATCCGCAAAATGCTACAGTTGTGTTCAGTTCATGTGCTCACTGAATGCATTCTGCACTCTCTCGAATTACTGTCATCATAAACAACAGTGCAGAAACGATGTAAACAAGAAATTAATTTTGCGGTTTGGAAAGCGAGATTCAGTGAGCTTATGCTAGACTGAAATCATCCGTTTCTGTGATGGGTCCGAACGTTTATTGCTCATTTTCTGTATGTTTTAATCCCAAAATGAATAACAATTTTGTTTTTCATGCTACTAAAATAACCAATGTGAAGAATGAATATGATGTGTCGTTTCCCCCACACAAAAACGTAATCGACATTAATCGTCATGGACCTTTATCACAGCGGAATTGATTACCGGAAGTGCCCATTGAAGCAGTGTTTCGATTCTTCCGGTAATCACCTAGTTGAATAAAAGCCTGTTAAAATGAGCATCTGCA
>NW_015613627.1:0-808 GCF_001515605.1 Sinocyclocheilus anshuiensis
CAAACCCTTCTGATCTGAATTAAACTCATCTCAGTGTGAATTCTTATTCTCGGAGTGAGCGTGAAGCCCGCAGCGGACTCCTGAGTAGTAAGTGTTCACTACAAAACACGTTCACCCGTTAGAGATCTGTTTGTGTGGAATATAGACCACAGGATCATATATAAACTCATATTTTACATGATCATGTTTGTAAACTGGACACATCTGTGAAGGAAAGGCGGGTCTGCATACAATCAGCCACTAACAAAAACTAGCGTGAAGATAGCGTGTTTTTTAAATTCGCCATGGTAATGCTACAGTATTTGAGTTGTGTGGAGAATCACGCAAATACGTCGCACATGCCCGCGGTAGTCACGTGTCTGTTGCTCTGCGGCGCCGTGACAGTGGAGCAACAGTCTTGCACTTCAGTCACTTCAAGGCTTCTCTTTGCAAACTTCCGGTTAAAAACACTTATTTGGAAGGGATGCTGTGGCTTACTGGTTTTGGTATTTGAAAGGATAGAGGTTTGAACCTAAAGATGTCTATATAAAGTGATATTCCCATTCATCTCAGTGGCACTTGCTTGGAAGCAGGCTATTATTGTTCAACACTGACTGGCTGATGGTACTACAAATGTTATAAGATCATTAATATTGCCTGTGTTTGGGCTGCAGGTGATCACAGCTGTGTTGGTACTCTGTATCACTGCTCGATTGTCAGCCGGCTCTACCAAAGCACTAGTTGTCCATTTAAATTTGTGTCGTCCTCATAGATGTAAGCCGGGCCCGTTGGTGACGCTGCAGTGAGCATTGTCGGGATGGGGCTGGAC
>NW_015613628.1:0-808 GCF_001515605.1 Sinocyclocheilus anshuiensis
AGCAATAAATTATCAAGCAACAGTAAGTGTGACATTTAATGACCTCGTTCATCACATACAAGCTATTTCATATTTCAACGATATCAAGCTCAAGCTCTAAATGGCATCTTCATAATTAATTATGAAATTAATCAGGCATTTGTTCATATGGGACATATGCTCCTACTAATCTGACCCTCAAGCATACTGGCACAAGAGACAAATGTGCTAATAATGTTAATAATGTGCTATTTTCATAGACTCTGTTTATTACAAAGGATATGAGTACATGACGGAAACAGCAGAAGAAGCATATGGTTTGCTCAGGGCACAGATTGTGGTTGTGATTGATTGTTCATTGTCTTCAAACAGTCCCCCATGTCTTCTTTCACACAGCCTTTTGAAACCAATAGTCTCAAAAGATTAAGGTTTTCTTTATTAACTTCTTTCTCATGACGAAATCTCTCACCACATTTAACACAGTGTTTCTTCCTTTAATGTGCACACACAATCCGAGTTTGACTTATGCAAATTCCATAATTTCCATAATTATATGAATCAGTGGCTACAAATGCTTAATAAATATGTTCTATAGCTCGTCAAAAACTAATACTGATAACAACCAAGTAGCAACTCATGTAAAAGCTACTTCCTTCCTCTGTTGATTTGTTTTCCCTACTGATAGCATATTCAAGCATGAGCCCCGTCCAAGTGTGCTGATTCTATGATGTTTCTGACTAGTGAAGGACAACGCGTCGTTGCAGATGTAACAACTTAACCTCCCTGACCTCAGCTGTCCTCTCAGCACAAATAAAACAACAACATCCTG
>NW_015613629.1:0-808 GCF_001515605.1 Sinocyclocheilus anshuiensis
AAGAAAGAAGAAAACTCCCATACCTTCTAAAGATGTTATAGATTGTGCGGCCAATCAAGCTCTACAGTAATTTGGCACAAATTCATGTGTCACAAGTCAAATTAGGCAGACGCCAGCACAGACAGGCTGCATGACGTGTCCTAAATACGCTTCACTTGCTGCAGGGATAAACATGGCTCGTGCCACAATGTGTTTTGCGCAGTGAATTATTGACTGCTGAGAACACAAAAACAGATATTTTATTTACTTTTGTGCGATAAACAAATCTGATACTCGATGTCCAGTATAAAAATCGGTGTCCTGAAGCAAAACTGGTTGACAGCAACTGGCCTGAACCACCTCCTACCATCCAACATGAAAACAAATGACTGAGCTTGAGGGAACCTTTCTGTCTTTTCCCATCTGTGTCCCCGTCTAGCCCTTCCTCTTAGTGGTCCTCCTTCTCTTACTGATTCTCTCTGACTTTCACTGTGAGTTAGCATCTTCATCTTCATCTGCCTCTTACTGTGTATCATACTGTCTCAGTGTTTATCTCTATTCATAATCCATGTCTCTGTTCAAGCGGTTTGTGTTATATCTAAGGATATGCCAAATGAAACTGTAATTTAGCTGTAATATCAAGGATCTGCCATTCATGTTTATGTATGTGACTATGTAGTCTGAGGGTGTATGTGATTTTTCTTGTTTAATTGACCTAAATCTGACAAAACCTTCATCTGGGGAAATCTGTGAATGTTCTTGTTTGGAAAAATAAATATTTTATAAATTGACTAATGTTTTTATTTTTCTTTAATGTTTAAAAAAATTA
>NW_015613630.1:0-808 GCF_001515605.1 Sinocyclocheilus anshuiensis
CAACTGCAGTTTGATTGATATTACTTGGAATGCGTAATAAAAAAACGTGATTTCTGAAAAAATTATTTATTTCTGAGTTATCGTTTTTTGCAAATGAACTCTTCAATAGTAACCGAGACATTTCCTATCTGTCAGTTGTCATGTTAAGATAAGTCAGTATTTGACAAGAGTATCGTAATGGAGATATGTGACCAGCAAGAGGCTGAAGAGTTACAAAACAATGTTTCTGATATTCACGACAAAGAATTACCTGAGTCTCACATTGATTATCACTCTCATGACATACAAGAGCAACCATACTGTACCAGATCTGGGAGATTAGTGAGAGTACCGGCGAGATACAGAGATTCAAGATACGTGGTTCTGTTTGAAGTTTTGGCATGTAGTACACTCAGATTACATATTCTTGTTCCGTTTATCAGTTGGAAAAAAAAAGAAGAGGGATGTCATGTATGTTTACATGTGAATGCATTGTGTGCCTTAGGGGCATCCATAGTTGTCATGCATATTGGGGACGGGGTAGACAGGATTAGTGAATAAAATAGAAGTCTGGCATCCGAACAACTGAGTTTCGAGTCCTTTCATCAATATAAAATATATCAGTCACTTTGACTTTGTGTCGAATTACTGTCATTAAGGGTCCCTATACTGAACGCCACAACCTGCTGAACTGTGTTACAAGTTTTTGCAGGTGCAGATGCACTCCTAACCATCTCAATGGCCCAGGTAAGTGACCTAAATCCCCCTATCCAAGGGAGTTGTCCTGACTATGGGAATAGGTGCTTTAGCCAGTGTTAATTTTGACAGG
>NW_015613631.1:0-808 GCF_001515605.1 Sinocyclocheilus anshuiensis
ATGTGCATTAAATATCGCATGCGATTTATCGTGCAGCCCTACTCAAAATGTTAACTTATTGTTTACTTAGCTGTTTTATAAATCAGTAAGACATTCGCAATCATGCTAATATTCTGAAAAAAGTTACATACTCTGTAATGTCAGCTCGTACATACACGTTGCCACCTACTGGTGTAAAAATATAACATCTAGAAAGAGTCACAGAATGCACAAATTCACACTCATAAACACTCAGACCTTTGCTAACATAGACATTTAAATGCCCACAACACACATGAAGCACCACACTGCAGCTGTTCATTACTTAACACATGTGTGTGTGTTGGGGGGAAAGGCAGTGACTGAATAATGAATGGATACCACCAGAGTCATATCAACCTCCATTCCAACTTATTGTACTGTGCAGCTGTGAGTTGAATATATTGCTAAATGACAAGTTTTTCAGTACAAGTAGTTTTCATCTTACAGACAAAAACAGACATACTTATATTGGTATATTGTGTCTCGGTAGTTTATTCCAGTATAGCAATTATAGAAACACCATTTAAGGTAAGGGTTCCATAGCGATAACAATCAACCGCATGCCGTCTTGTCGGTTTGGGAGTCTTTGGTAGTGACACTGCATGGCACTGATATACGACTTGCATTAGCTCAGAGGGAAAGTGTTGTTTTTGTTTGCAAGAAATGCTATGGGTGGTGCTCAGTCAACTCTCTCCTCAGGGCACAAAAGGAGCTCCTCAAACCCAAAAAGTCACTCATTATTTTGAAAATAAAAAAACAAAACAAAGAAGAGAGCATTGGCCCAAAT
>NW_015613632.1:0-805 GCF_001515605.1 Sinocyclocheilus anshuiensis
GAAAGAAACCTGTTTGATACCGATGCCTCAACCCACAAAAAAGGACCACAGATGGCAGATGGTTTCCTCCTCCAGCATTTTGTACAGACCCCCCAAGGACTGGATTTATTGCCGATTACACATCACCACTTAGGCCACCCAGCGGAGTTCCTGTTCGAGTTTACACTCCTCATTTTACGATATACAACTTGCATGCAGTATATATCATGTAGCGACTAGAGCATGCAGAGTGGGAAAGATCCCGTCGCTTTGGGGGAAATCACTGGAGAGGCCTACCACGCCAAGCCTGTGTTTGCTAAACACAGGCAATGAGAAGAATATGACCACTATTTAAGCCACCATTTAAATGTGCAAATTTCAGGGGAATTTCCCCCTGGGAAGGCCTTACTTATGTGCTGAGCCTGGTCCAGAAATCACAGGAGCTGCATCCAGACTCATACTTTCAGAGTAGTTGCTGTTCAACAAAGAATTAACTTCTTAACAGTTAATGAAGTACAAGGTATGCAGGTGTGCAGTATAAATACATTCCCAGACATGCTACATCCATACTGCTACTGCATTTGAATACTGCTTAGTACAGAGGTAAGTATTCTGACCGGGGTTGTGCCTTTGAGAAGTGAATTTAGAATACGTTTAAATTCCAATTCCGTTTCAGAATTTGAATTAAGGAAGCAAATAGGATGCAAAATTGCAATTTCAACTTAATAAAGTAAAAGCTCGGTTTGAAAGTTTTGAAAAAAAAAAATGTTACGTTTGAAGGTGGATGGATGGATGCAAGGATAGATAGATAGATAGATAGATAGAT
>NW_015613633.1:0-808 GCF_001515605.1 Sinocyclocheilus anshuiensis
TGTCATGATGAAATCACAGTCGGCTTCATTCTAACACACTGTTCCTGCGTCCCAGTGACTCCATCCGTGAGAAGATGAAGAAGAACTACATGTCCAACCCCAGCTACAACTACGAGCAGGTGAACCGGGCGTCTCTGGCCTGCGGGCCGATGGTCAAGTGGGCCATCGCTCAGGTACGACACTGACCGCTGAAGCTCTGCGCGAGCGCGGCGACTCGCTGCTGATCTCTGGCTCTGTGTTCAGCTGAATTACGCAGACATGCTGAAGCGGGTCGAGCCGCTGAGGAACGAGCTGCAGAAGCTGGAGGACGACGCTAAAGACAACAAGACGAAGGCCGAGGAGGTGGAGCAGATGATCCGGGATCTGGAGAACAGCATCGCACGCTATAAGGAGGAGTACGCCGTGCTCATCTCTGAAGCGCAGGCCATCAAAGCTGATCTGGCTGCTGTGGAGGCGAAGGTATGACCACAACCACCGATGAGATGAGCACATTTCAATATTGCTGCTCCTTAGAGGAAGTGGTTTATTCTGTTGTGGCCATTGAAAAGGTTTTTAATCAAGTTAATCCAAATGTAATTTAATAAAATGTCTTTTTAATAACTTAAATCTGGTTTTAGATATGAAAAGAGCCAAAGAAGCTGGCGTGGTGTTCACAAATCAAGCCAACTAACAATGCATTTCATTTGTTCCTCATTTGAAAGTTGAATACAACATGAAAACCTCTCGAAGCACGTTCACAGAGCTTAGACGGGGAAACCCGTCTTCTGGCTAGTTGTAGTATTCTCTGAACAGCTGTCTGTTAAGCTTG
>NW_015613634.1:0-807 GCF_001515605.1 Sinocyclocheilus anshuiensis
ACACCTTTGTACCTAAACAGTCTATATTGGTACCTTAAAGGTACACATTAGTACCTAAAGTGACATATTAGTACAAGAAAAGGTACTGCCCCAGTGACCGCTTTTTCCGTTTTTTTGTATTGCAGAAGGCCCAAAGACACACTGGTGAAGATTACACACCCAAATCAGTTTGAAAGTACGTCTCATGTCAAGCTTTTTGATACACATGGGTAAAAATCCATCAACCGAATGTGCTAAAATGGTAAAATGGTGACCTCGATGTGGGCTTGTGCCCTAATTGGTGATCCTGCCCTGACCACTGGATTTATTTCGACTAGTTGTCTTACACTCACACTCAAGTATGTGTCTTTCCTTCATGTGCACCAGAACTGAGAATTGTTCTTCCTGTGTGTAGATGTCAGTGCAATCTGTTGTGGATTCCCCTGTGTGCATACGGGACTGATCTTTAAGAACACACTCCTGAAATGAGAGTGACATTAGACAGTGTGTCTAAAGATAGCTGAGGAAACTCCCCTGTCTGACGGGAACTGCCGAACATGTTTAAGAGAGCGCTAGAGCACGACAGGTTTTCCTCTGATCAAACTACCTAAAGGTCATTGATGTTGAATGCTCATGTCAAAGAAACAGGTAGCAGAAATGACATTTTTCTTCATCAAAAGCCTGTTAGTGTGCAGAATGGAAATAGTGTGAAACAGCGCCCTCTGCTAGAGAAAATGAACTGCAGATAATGATAGGTAAAACAAAAGATAGATAGATAGATAGATAAGCAAATCAGCATATTAGAATGATTTCTGAAGATCATGTGAC
>NW_015613635.1:0-808 GCF_001515605.1 Sinocyclocheilus anshuiensis
AGTTAGTAGACATGTAGGTGCAACGTTACTTATAGTCAACAGAATATGTTAAAGGGACCATCAAAATAAAGTGAAATCTTTTAAAGAACCATCTCTTTTAGAGTGTATGAAAGAGAAACTTGAGGAAAAAGGTTAATGAACACAAAATGAAGAATAAAACATCCAGTTCACAAAGAACCACAAAAATACTCATAGGAGTCACTTGGTCGATTAACACTTAAAGTTATTATTGCATTAAACGTGTTATATTGAGAGAGTATAAAGAGAAGTAACTGATGAAAATGTTCACATTAAAGAATCATTCCAATAGCTGGCAGCTACAATGAAGATGTGAGAGAGCCGGAGAATAAAGAAATGAAATTCTGATGCCAAAGTTATTCAAGGGTAATGCTTTAAGTTTGATATCGCTCTCTAACAAGCTTTGCGGGACTACAAAAACAGAGCTTTATGACGCCTATAATATGATCATTATGCAGTTTATGGCTGTGGGTCTCCGTGGGCTGAAGATCACAGGGGTGATATCCTTTCCTGTTTCATATCGGATGATATTCTGCAATTTTCCACCTCTTTCATAACAAAAGGCTTTGAAGCAGAGTCAGAAGTCTTAAGATTCGGAGGATGATGGCTCAGGGATGAAACACTGCACTGTACATCGAGTTCTTTATCTAGTCTAACAGTCCATAATGAACAGTGATCAGAATATAATGCATTATTTGGGTGGATCTCATGGAAACATATCCAGCTCATATTTCACACCAAAAGAGAAAGAAATAAAATAACACCTTACATGAAAAAAGCCTGTTTTTTA
>NW_015613636.1:0-799 GCF_001515605.1 Sinocyclocheilus anshuiensis
CTGCGTTGTGGTATGACTGGGCTGCCCACATATTGATTTACCCAACCCGAATTACCTTTCTGGCATGCCAGGGGACGACCAAAAATCCCTGCGCAAATTTGCTCAGCCACTCCGCATGCAGAGGAAGAGTCAGTAACTTGAGAGCGAGCGGGTCCAAATGGATGCCTGTGAAGGTGACGATAGCGAATAATATCTCCACTTTGACAGTGTAATATTACTGGACGATAAATATACAGCGCTGAGGAGGCGAAAAAAAGAGAGGGTAAAGCTGTCGCCAGCTGAGTACGAAAGCATAAATAAGGTCTTTTACCTTCGTCAGTTATCCGTCTTTTGACATACAAGCTGAGCACACTGTAATTAACACGGAAAGAGATAATGGGGTCTCTACCCGCTGATCAATCTGCCACATAGATAATCCGTCTCTTTTACAATGCCACGTTAACATTATTATTTTTTTTTAAATCAGCCACAGATATTAGCCTTTTTTAATAGCTACTGTAGCTTGATACGGCTTATGGGTTTATTGACATGCCTGTTTACATCATATTCACAAAAGAGCCACTCTTTTCTGAATACAGCACATAAATACATACATCAATGCAGAATGGTGCGACCCACAAAACTGTATTGACTGACTGTTGGGTCTGTTAGATAATGGACTCAAAACACAGAGACGTGAATTGTGTTTACAAGAGTAGAAACTAAAGAGCCACAAGACAGAAATGCTACAACTCTACTCAGGAAGCATAAGCTGTAGTGTTGTGTGTGTGTGTGTGTGTGTGTGTGTGTGTGTGTGTGT
>NW_015613637.1:0-808 GCF_001515605.1 Sinocyclocheilus anshuiensis
GAGTGTGGAGTGCGATGCAGTATTTAGTTGTGACTAAAACGCCATCAGTGCTCTACTAAGCCTGTACACAAGCCTTAAGATTCATCCTCAGCTTGTGACAGCATTGTCAATCACTCTTGAAAAAAGTAAAGAGGAAGTACGGAAGGACAAATATCCAAACTTTTTCAGACTACTGAAGCTTGCACTCACGCTGCCTGTCGGTTCAGCTACATCAGAAATAAGTTTCTGTTATGAGGAGAATAAAAACTGGCTCCGATCTTCAATAGCACAGGACAGATTCTCAGATCTTCCTCTACCGCACATAGAGGACGATTTGACTGAAAATTTATCAGAAGAGATAACATTAGAGATAAGATAGTGGTCATCTACACAACTCAGAAAATGAGGTGGCTTTTCTGCATTTTTTTACTCTTTGTACAGCAGTCATTGTTAATTCTAAATGTATTTTTAATATAGAATATGTTACATAAATCTATGAAATGTAGAACATCACTGCCAGTGAGTGCCCTCCCACACATAAAAGTGAAACTCCGCCTAGGCTTTCTCCATTTAAATAGTCGTCTGGTCTGAATCAGGAGAGAAATATGCAGAGATAAAGCACTGATTATGAAAGATAACAGCCTAAAACAGTTCTAAACAAATATGTGGGTGGATTTTAATGTGAAAGACAACAGGAGATGGACTTTTTCCACAGGATGAAGCGTTATTATGGATTATGGACTATTTTAACCAGAAGCAACAGTTTAAGTTAAAATGCCTTAACGATGGATTTGTTTCTTACAAACACGCAGCTTTTCACTTCACAAGA
>NW_015613638.1:0-808 GCF_001515605.1 Sinocyclocheilus anshuiensis
TACAAATCTCATTCAAATAAGTCACCATTAGATCTAAAGTTTAATTTTGAATGAACCATTCCTACACAGGTCAAGCTCAAGGCAAAATCATTTTAAACTGATCCCGATCCACTCCCCTCGTGAGGACATTAGCATTCACGTTTACTTCCAGCAGTAAACGTGAATTCCTGCTCCCCTGCCAAACACAGACAATCTGTGCTGTTAATCACCAAAACGTATCGCCAACAACCGCAGAGGAACAGAGGAGATGCTATTTAGATTCTTTTACTGAGAACGAGAGCGAGTGAAGTGCATGTCTTTGGAGGCTCACCGCAGTGACTGTGGTGAAAGGATTACATTTCTGTTACTCGGATGGGAATCACTTACGGATTTGGCAGAGAGTTCCCTTCCAGCCAGGACGGCAGTGGCAGGTATTCGGCCCCACACATTCACCTCCGTTTAAACACTTCTGCAGACACACAGCTGGAGGAACAGAAACAGAGAGAGAAACTACATCAAACAGACAAACAAGGCTCAAACCACTGGAACACATTATCAAAAGTGTGATTTTTATATTATACAAGTAGAATTGTTATAGTTTCTGTTAATTATTACATAAGAACTGTGAGATTTATGTTTAAAGACACTTCTCTCAGAATGCTAACATGAGGTAAGGAGGTCACTTCGAGGTCTTTGTCAGGATGAGGTTTGGTACTCACGTTTATCACATCTCTTTCCCCTCCAGCCTGACGCACAGTCACACACATCTGGTCCAACGCATCGTCCTCCGTTCATACACACTGGCTCACACACACCTGTGGAGAAATGG
>NW_015613639.1:0-808 GCF_001515605.1 Sinocyclocheilus anshuiensis
TATTCTGTATCATGATGTGTACTATATTATTATCTTCACTATAAAGTGGTTCCACCACAGTACTTTGTTTGTAATGGATCTCAAGTGTTTCAGTGTTTTTTTTTTCTACTTAACTTTACTCTTTACTTTTTACTCTTTACAATTGTGCTTTAATAATGAAATCCTGCTCCTTTATCCAGGACTAACTAAAGAAATGCAGCTTTTACAATGAGTGCCGTTTCAATGAGAAACATGCACGCTGTGATAATGAGGCGTCCCTCAGGTGAGCGTTTAGTCTGAACGCGTTGTTCTGTTGTGTTCTTTGTCTTGTAAAGCGCTCTCAGGGTACCCAGAAAAAAACAGCCTCAAAAATGAACCCAAGCTTAGCTTAAAACAATTGAGCTGTCCGTGAGAGGCCTGAATGACTGAATAACACTTGTTGGTCCATTCATGAACATAAAAAAGCCACAGTGGGAAGAACTTGATCAGAAAGACTGTTAGAAACGGATCAGCTGTTTGGACTCTCCTTCTGACGGCACCCATTAACTGATGAACATTCTTACAGTGCAAGTTAATGGAAGTAGAAATCATTAAAGCTACACAAGTGAACAGAGTCAGTATATTTAGCTGAATTATTTGCAGAAAAAGAATAAAACTACAAAAGTTGCTCACTGCAAGCATTGTGCTGTTGTATCCATCCGTGCTGCTGTGATCAGTGGTTTATGAGTCGTATTGCAGTGGAGCTGAACATACGGTCATCTAACACTTTGAGAGCAGAACGCGCCGTTAATATCAGTGCCACAAACGCTCGGCCCGGCTTCAATAACAC
>NW_015613640.1:0-808 GCF_001515605.1 Sinocyclocheilus anshuiensis
TCACATGGGTAATTTAATTTACAATGATTAAAGGAAAATAATAATAAATACACATTTCAGTTATTTTGAAGTTCTATCAATTGGCACAGATCTGTTTCTAATCGCTTTTCGAATTATGTCTTTGATTTCAGCTGTGTTTAAAACATAAATTATAGGATTTAGCATTGCTGGGACAGCGTAAGCCAGAGATGTACTGATGACCCTTGAATTGGATGTGCTATAAAGCAATAATGAAGTAAGGTATGTAAAGAATATTGGGAGGAAATATATTGCTACCAACAACAGGTGAGAAACACAGGTCTTTAGAGCTTTTATGCGTCCTTCCCAAGTTCTTATTTTCCTTACAACAAAAAAAATGCCCAAATATGACAGGCCTATGACGAGCATTGGTGCTATAAGGTATAAAGTTGAATACAGAAATCCCATAATCTTATTAACGTAATTATCATTACATGCCAACCTATACACTGGTCCATGATCACAAAAATAACTCAGTATCACATTGGACTTACAGAATGAAATTTGGGTGATCAAAGACACCATTGAGGCCACAATAACAGAATTAAACACCCATATTGCTGAGAAAACAAAACACATATTGCTATCGTTCACAATAACATGGTATCTTAATGGCAAACAAATTGCAATTAAACGATCATATGCCAGAACAACAAGAGTGAGACTTTGCATAGAACTGAAGAGGAACACAAAAAACATGTTCACCAAACAAGCATTGTAGGAGATGTACTGTGAGTCAAACAGCAAAGTCTTCATCATGTTAGGAATCAGTGCATTAGTTTCACCAATA
>NW_015613641.1:0-809 GCF_001515605.1 Sinocyclocheilus anshuiensis
TCCTCTCAACAACACACCGACTGCAAAACCCTGCTGCACATTCATAGTGTGATTTGTCACCATAATGGAGGTGTTTTTTTTTTGCTGATTAGCACTGATCTTGTTTTGATATCCTGGTCAAATGACTTTGCTGCAGTGTGCCGCATGTAATTTCCTGAGATCTGATGCTGCCCCCTACTGGAGAAATTAAAATGTATCCATGTGCCCGAGGGAACTGCACACTACTGTCATTCTGTACTAGCACAGTCATTAGGCTTGCCAGTCAAAGTGTCTGACTATATTAGTCTGTTATATCACAGCATGGCATGTGATGTCATACACAGCTTGACAGCAGTAAATTATTTAAATGAAGATTTCAAGAAATGTTTAGTTTTCCAAAAACCACCAACATAAACCATAATGTATGAAATTGTCTTCAAAATAAAATCCAGAGTTATTATCATTAACTAAAAGTAAAACGTAAAGATAAAATAAAATAAAACTATTAAAAACTATTCTCATTACTTGAAATAAAATACATGTTAACTATGTGCTATTTTTGTATTTAACATTTCGTTCAATTTTGACAGAAACACTTATATATTTTAGAGCTTAAATAATATAAATTATAATAATAAAGAGCTTATATGCATGTGTGTAATATTATATATTTGTAATGAGAATATTCCATAAAGTTCAAAATAACAAGAATGAATGAATGAATAGTTTCAAATGTACAACTCTGAGAATCAAAAAAAAAAAAATATTGGTATTGGTCTCATTTTTAGGTGGTTCTGGTTTTATTCTGGATCTTGGAGGCTCTTGTTTCA
>NW_015613642.1:0-808 GCF_001515605.1 Sinocyclocheilus anshuiensis
CCATTCACTACAGAGAATCCATTGGTGAGCAAGTGATGTAATGCTCAATTTCTTCAAATCGATGACAAAACAAACTCATCTACAACTTGGATGGACTGAGGTTGATTACATTTTCTGCAAATTTTCAAATCGGGTGAAATATTCCTTTAAACCAAGATTACAAAAAAACAAGCATTTGTATTTTTAAATAATGTCCTCTGAAGAATCATTCACAATAAAACCAGGAATGGTTCATTTGATTTCATGTTGACTTTAAATTGCACTTAGCAACAAAAATCCTGCAAAAAGATGCAGACTCCACCTTACTGTGTCTTTGGTCTCCAGCCTTCAAATTTATTTGGAGTGCCAGTCCAACTCCACAGTATCCTACCTGACTGACCGCACTTCCAGCCCGTGCCAGATCCTGGTCATGCAACCTGTCTCTCCAGCTCAAATCCTGATCATTCCAACTACTCGCTGCAGCTCGCCGGATGCCCTCCAATGCCAAAGGGATCGCTACCCCCACAGTACCTGCAACCACAATGCACCACATATCTGGATAAACACACATTACATTTTTGTAATAAAACATCCCTATTTGGCCGTCAGATATTAATGTTCTTTTTTTAGGTAGATCAAATCTCATAGGAAAGAATTACAAATGAGACATCTTTAATATCTTAATTGTTTCTGCTAGGCAGCAATGAGATTTTTTTTCCTGCATGAGAAAAGCAGCCAATTTGACTCACAGAGATCTCAGCAATGTTTTCTCAACAATGTGAGATTTGCCAAGACTCCAAATGTGCAATCAAAAGTCAAGAGATCTCGA
>NW_015613643.1:0-809 GCF_001515605.1 Sinocyclocheilus anshuiensis
AATAATAAAAATTATAATAAAGAAATAATGTAAGATGTATTTATTTATTTACACCTAATCTAAGACTTTGAAAACCTCAGGTTAGACCAATTACAACAGTGTAGGATGACAGGAAGAGTTGTCAATGAATTATCGAAAGGTGGTGTTGATATGCTGTTGTTTGAGTTTGCGACTGCAGGGTTTTGAGGAATGAGCATGAGAACTTTGTCTGAGTAACTGGGTTTGAAGAGCTTTTTGGCTGATTTTTTGAGTCATCAATTGCAATTATTTCAATAACCCGTCTAAAGGAAGTGCAATATGTGACAAAAGCACAGCAATGAAACCTGTACACCATATAACAGTGTCTTTTAAGGAAATAATTTCTCCATAATCTCCTCATAAAGAGATCATGAGGAATTCATTTTTTTTACACTGCAACTTGTAAAAATTTCGCACAGGTGACAAAATCACTCAAAATAGACATCATGGGGAAATTCTTCCAATCAATCAAGTATAATAGACATCTTCTAAAGAGTTTGTAATTTAGTTTTTAAAACATTTTTCTTACCTTATGCACTTTTCGAATTCGGAAGCATTTGTATCGAGTCACAGTCGGAGTGTGTGTGTTTGTGTGTATGTATGTATGGGTGGGTGTGTGCCCTGTCTGTGCAGTGCAGTGACACATCAGTAGCTGGTTAATTAGAATTGTGTCACTGAGCAAATGCGCTGTGACCTGGGCCCCTCACACGCAATCTCCAGCTCCACCCTCGACCCTTTCAGCCGCACCGGAGGAGACCCCTGACAGGCCTGCCAGTCTCCATGGGTGCTTT
>NW_015613644.1:0-809 GCF_001515605.1 Sinocyclocheilus anshuiensis
AATAATAATTACATTAAAGTGACAGTTTGGTTTGCATAGATTAAAGCTTAATCTAGCTCAGGACCGTTTTGATTAGCATAACACTATAAGGTGTTTTAAGAGAGATAATGTTTTAAATAAAATAATTTATCCAAAAATAAAATGTCTTATCACTATTATTTTGTTCCATATCCACATGACTTACAAAAGGAGATGTTAGGCAGCGTGATGAGTTGCTATTTCATACAGTTAATGGTGAATGAGAATGTCTCTGTCTGTCATCTCATTTTGTGTGCCAAATATATTTGTTTGTATTGTAAAAACAATAATTGTATAAAAACTGTAATTTAACTGTAAACTGTAAAAAACTGTACAATAGTAATATAATTGTTTGGAATGTTCAAAAGCTGAAGTGACTGGCTTTTGTTATTTATTAGTTAGAATATGTGTAACTCAATATTATTTTACTAATTGTAAAAGCTGACTAATAGAAAAAAAGCCTACTGGTTAATTTGTGAAATAATCGATGATTAGTCGATTAATCGTTGCAATAATCGTTAAGATTAATCAATTATCAAAATAAAAGTTTGTTGCAGCCCTAGTCTGTTTCTGCATTATATAGAACTTTCTGAAAAACCTGATTGGCTGACTTTAGGGAAGCAAAGTTTGACCCACAAACCTGGAGTCTCTCTTTCTCTGTCTGCTCAGAGCCACTTTCTTCTCAAGGACCTTCTTCTCTTTTCGAGCCTCCTTGGCTAGAGGTCTCTGATCCGCAGAGAGACTCGCCAGTTTCTTCCGATCTGTGAGGAGAAAATCACGTCAGAGATCAG
>NW_015613645.1:0-808 GCF_001515605.1 Sinocyclocheilus anshuiensis
CACACACACACACACACACACATACACAGACACACAGACGTGAGGCACTTGTGTTATTGTATTCTTCATGAGTGTCATGACCTGGTCATTGAGTATATGGCAAACATCAGTTCAGAGGATGATGTTCACTCATGATTGACTCTTGACACTGATGGGCTTTTACAGACCGAACACAAGAGGAAACCCTCGGGCCAACCCCTCATACATGCATTAAACATCATGTTTTGCACTTTATTCTTTTCACTGCATGTTTTATTTTGCATGCAAAATCTTCTCTTTTTTTCCCTCTTTCTGCTAGGAAGGAAAACATTTTTTTTCCGAATTTTTATAATATTGCAGTCTTTTACCTCACAAGCCATCAATATTCTAATATTGAGGAAAAAATGTAAATATATATTATTCTAAAATATATCTTTTATAAAAAAATGTTTATAATGTATATTATTACAAATAATTTATATATATATTGTAGCTTTAGTTCCCTGCGCACTTTAATTATTTCTGCTTGACCAAAATCCAAATGAGCTAAGGATAGAATTGCACAATATATAAAAACAGTTTTGAAAATAACTTTATATTAAACAAAGAAAATACAGATAATTGTACTGTGATGCATATACTGTTATATCACCATGTCACTGCTGATTCTACAGTTATTTCTGTTAGCTACAATTTTTTAAGCTGTAATCATTCTTTGCTTTTATTGTTATTTTTATGTTTTATTTAAAGAAATTATATTATTTTTATTTATATTATTATATTGTTTTTATTTAAAGCACTTTGAATTACCATTGTGTATGAAATGTGC
>NW_015613646.1:0-809 GCF_001515605.1 Sinocyclocheilus anshuiensis
ATTACAAAAGGTAGCCCAAAATATCAGTTTGTTTGAGCAATTGAATACAAAAAAATGTAAAGGTTAATGACCTAATTTTGTTTTTCAGAAAAAAACATGGGTTTTGTAAATGCAATAAAATGAGACTCTGATATTTATTTATTTAATTATTTGTATTTATTTATTTTTTTGTGGACAGTAAAAAGCTGTGCAGATTGGTGTGTGTTAGTCTGGGCTCGGCTGGTCGCGTCTCGTGGTTGCACAGTGATTTTGTTTTAATCGATGTAGGCGACTCTGGGCGCGGCTGGTCGGGTCTCGAGGCTGGACAGTGAAAGTGTGTGTGCAGACTGATTCGTGTAGCTGGAGAGAGAACAGAGCTAGAAGGGCGAGATTTCGTCTCCTTCTTGCGCTCGGATGCGTTTATAAGCGTGACAGCAAGACAGTATAATAGCTGCGATGTGACGCCGATCTGTTTCAACCGAGGTAAGACATCGCGTAGAGGACACTGGAGACAGTTGGGCTGAATTATAGCGATGTGTTTAGGCTTGGCTGTGTTTGTGCTGCAGAGAGGCTGACGCTCCTAAAGCAAACAGGTGTAAGACCCCCGGAGCGCCGACGCGACGCGATAAACCACAATGCTTCATTTGGAGTCGAATAAGCGTCGTACGCCGTTTAGTGTTCCGCGTCGCGAACTGGGCTACTAGAAAAGCTGTAACGCTCATCTTTTGAACCAGAATGAATCAGAATTCAGATTAGATTCGAATCAACGCCGCTTTTGTTCGCGTCTCTTTTTTTAACGAACCGGATAGCGAGCTCAGTTTTGGTGTAGT
>NW_015613647.1:0-809 GCF_001515605.1 Sinocyclocheilus anshuiensis
AATGTTCTCTAAACTGGAGTGGAAATGGAGTTTACATGCAATAAATGAGAACAATACTCATTGCCCTAATATGTATCGGAAATCAGGCATACCAGGCAGAGCAGTAGGTAAATTCAAGTACACACCTACGTTATCTGGCAATCTGACATTCGCACAGACACACCTGGGCAAACTGGAAACCAGGTGACTTCATACCGAACACAGATCTGCCGACTTTTAGGACCAGCAGCTCTATTTCGATAATATAACAGCCAAAGAGATTGAATCGCGAAATAATCAAACATTAACCGTTTTCTATCTCTTAACAGACAACGGGAACATCATGCTGTGTAACTGCGAGCTGCTCGGCGACATTCGAGTACCGGACGGTGGATTTGGACTGTGTGTCCGAGCCGATCAGAACTATGGTCGTCTTGGGTTCTCCTAAAGCCTCATAGAGACGACACAGCGAAGGATACAACCTATAGGATTTTGTTCCTAACCAGTTTCGATTAAGTCTCTCTTGGATACGAGAGCGAAACTGTTGCGCAATGAAGTTGACGGGGTGGATAGTCCAGCTGCTCCTATTGGCCAGCGGATGTGTGTGTGCACTGGAACGAGTCACACACAACCCAGAAAACAATGTCATCTGTCCTCAGGTTAGGAGTATACGTTCATTAAACAAGTTTGTTTGTTTGTTAGGCCTACTTGTTTTTTTTGTATAGTTGTGATATTTTGTAAAAAATATCTATACAGAGGTGACCAGTGCTCAGTATATTACTTTATTAAATACAGTGTTGGGGAAAGTTACTTTTAAAAGTAATGCATTA
>NW_015613648.1:0-809 GCF_001515605.1 Sinocyclocheilus anshuiensis
CCCAGTGTTTGAGCTGCTGCTGTTTCCTAGAAGAACAAATCAATGTGGCTTCACTCTATCCATTTCCACAGAGAGAGAGAGAGCGAGAGAGATGAGCAGATCTTCTTCATTGAGTTGAGCTGATGTGAGATCAGTCACACGATCTCAGTCTGAAGCATCTCTCACACGTTCTCACCCGTCATCATCAGTCTGCTGGCTATTGACGTCTCTGGCGACTCCTCTCCTCTGTGTGGCTGTTGAGCAGTGCGAGACAATAGCAGTACAGCACTGATGATCATGTGTGTGTGTTTCAGGTGTAATAACAGGACCCAGTGTGTGATGACCGTGTGTGTGTGTGTTTCAGGTGTAATAACAGGACCCAGTGTGTAGTCGTTGCCGGGGCAGATGTGTTTCCTGACCCCTGTCCTGGCACTTACAAATACCTGGAGATCCAGTATGAGTGTGTCCCTTACAGTGAGTAACACACGCACACACTCTCTCTCACACACACATATATCTTTTTACATTTATATTTATTTTTATATTTTCTGTTGTCACTTTCATTAATTTGTTGAAAAACTATTTAATTTTGTTTATTATTTAATTTAGTTAATTAAAAAATTCATTGTCATTGTATCATTGTATCATGTAAATTTTTTAACATGTCTGTATGGTTTTTATTATTTTTATTGATTAATTTTTGTTTATTTAATTGCAGTTTTTTTTAGTACTTCAAAGTAATTTTAGTACTTTTATGTAACAAAAATGTTTTTATGGATTTGGATTATTTTTAATTTATTATAGTTAGCTATAATAACCCTAATAATAAG